>NW_027505290.1:0-230094 GCF_021521415.1 Bidens hawaiensis | reverse complement strand
TGTTGGGCGCTGTGGCGCAGAGTAATTGCCTGGGCACGCGCGCGCGACCCGCTGAGGCGCAGAGTAGTTGCCTGAGGCGCGCGCTGCAGCGCGACCCGCTGAGGCGCAGAGTAATTGCCTGGGCGCGCGCAACCCGCTGTGGCGCAGAGTAATTGCCTGGGCGCGCGCGCGCGACCTGCTGTGGCGCAGAGTAATTGCCTGGGCGCGCGCGCGCGACCCGCTGAGGCGCAGAGTAATTTCCTTGGGCGCTGCGCGCGACCCGCAGTGGCTCAGAGTAATTGCCTGGGCGCGCGCGCGCGACCCGCTGTGGCGCAGAGTAATTGCCTGGGCGCGCGCGCGCGACACGCTGTGGCGCAGAGTAATTGCCTGGGCGCTGCGCGCGACCCAAAGGTTTTGAATATCCACATCAGGTAGGTTTTATGTAAAACCAACAGATCTGATAGCGTACTTGATGCTTGAGCATGCTTGCTGCTTGAGCATGCTTGCTGCTTGAGCATGCTTATTGCTTGAGCATGCTTGATGCTTGAGCATGCTTGCTGCTTGAGCATGCTTGATGCTTGGGCATGCTTATTGCTTGAGCATGCTTGATGCTTGAGCATGCTTGCTGCTTGAGCATGCTTATTGCTTGGGCATGCTTATTGCTTGAGCATGCTTGATGCTTGAGCATGCTTGCTGCTTGAGCATGCTTATTGCTTGAGCATGCTTGATGCTTGAGCATGCTTCCTGCTTGAGCATGCTTGATGCTTGGGCATGCTTATTGCTTGAGCATGCTTGATGCTTTGAGCATGCTTGCTGCTTGAGCATGCTTATTGCTTGAGCATGCGTGATGCTTGAGCATGCTTGATGCTTGAGCATGCTTATTGCTTGAGCATGCTCTGCCTTCATGTCTGGGGGCGCGCGCGGCGACCCGCTGTGGCGCAGAGTAATCGCCTGGGCGCGCGCGCAGGCGCGCTGTGGCGCAGAGTAATTGCCTGGGCGAGCGCGAGCGCGACCCCGCTGTGGCGCGGAGTAATTGCCTGGGCGCGCGCGACCGCTGTGGCGCGGAGTAATCGCCTGGAGCGCGCGCGACCCGCTGTGGCGCGGAGTAATCGCCTGAGGCGCGCGCGCAGCGCTGTGGCGCAGAGTAATTGCCTGGGCGCGCTGCGCGCGACCCGCTGAGGCGCAGAGTAATTGCCTGGGCGCCGCGCGCGACGCGCTGTGGCGCAGAGTAATTGCGTGGGCGCGCCGCTGCGCGACCCGCTTTGGCGCAGAGTAATTGCCTGGGCGCGAACGCGCGACCCGCTGAGGCGCAGAGTAATTGCCTGGGCGCGCGCGCGACCCAAAGGTTTTGAATATCCACATCAGGTAGGTTTTATGTAAAACCAACAAATCTGATAGCGTACTTGATGCTTGAGCATGCTTGATGCTTGAGCATGCTTGCTGCTTGAGCATGCTTATTGCTTGAGCATGCTTGATGCTTGAGCATGCTTGCTGCTTGAGCATGCTTGATGCTTGGGCATGCTTATTGCTTGAGCATGCTTGATGCTTTGAGCATGCTTGCTGCTTGAGCATGCTTATTGCTTGAGCATGCTTGATGCTTGAGCATGCTTGCTGCTTGAGCATGCTTGATGCTTGAGCATGCTTATTGCTTGAGCATGCTCTGCCTTCATGTCTGGGGGCGCGCGCGCGACCCGCTGTGGCGCGGAGTAATTGCCTGGGCGCGCGCGCAGCGCGACCCGCTGTGGCGCGGAGTAATTGCCTGGGCGCGCGCGCGACCCGCTGTGGCAGGAATAATCGCCTGGAGCGCGCGCGACCCGCTGTGGCGCGGAGTAATCGCTTAAGGCGCGCGCGCGCGCTGTGGCACAGAGTAATTGACTGGGCGCGCGCGCGCGACCCGCTGAGGCGCAGAGTAATCGCCTGGGCGCGCGCGCGACCCGCTGTGGCGCAGAGTAATCGCCTGGGCGCGCGCGCGCGACCCGCTGATGCGCAGAGTAATCGCCTGGGCGCCGCGCAGCGCGACCCGCTGTGGCGCGGAGTAATCGCCTGGAGCGCGCGCGACCCGCTGTGGCGCGGAGTGTTCGCTTAAGGCGCGGAGTAATTGCCTGGGCGCGCGCGCGACCCGCTGTGGCGCGGAGTAATCGCCTGGGCGCGCGCGCGACCCAAAGGTTTTGAATATCCACATCAGGTAGGTTTTATGTAAAACCAACAGATCTGATAGGGTTTATAAACCTATGAATATGAGGTGTGGCTGCTGCTCGGACGAACCCAGATCTGAAAACCCAGATCTGAGGGTTTTCCTCAAAAGCTCATTTTCTTCCTGTTTCTTCCAGATCTGGAGGTATTTTCCAGGTCTGAAAACACAGATCTAAGGATTTTCCCCAAAAGCTTGGTGGTTTCCTCCTGCATCTTCCAGATTTGGAAGTATTTTCCAGATCTGAAAACATAGATCTAAGGGTTTTCCCCAAGAGCTCGGTGGTTCTTCCTGAGATTTTGATGAACGGATCGGAGGGCCGAGAAGAGAGGCCAGTGTGGTTCATTGCCGTCCCACGGATGGCGCCAATGTCGAAGCACGAAATGGAATCTGACCTGACTCATGACGGAGCTTCCACGGATTTCGAGATGAATGAACCGCATCCTGATCTGCTGATCCTCTCCTCCGGCTGCTCGCGATCTGCAGTGGCGTTTTGGGGGTGTGGAGGTGACCGCTAAGAGATCTTCAAGATCTCTTGTTCACAGACACAAAAACTGGTGGTGGCACCTACTGAGCATGACCCCATGATAAGGAGGTGAAGACCTCCTTATATAGAGTCTCATGGCCACCATCATGATACCCTAATGGGCCTAGCCCAATTAGGGCTACCTCCACAAACCTCCTCAGCCCAATAACAAATGTATTAGCCCATATAATAAAACAAACCAAATATAATAAATTTAGGATTGTAAACCGGGTTTAATACCATACCCCTACACATTTAAAACTACTTTTAAGATAAGATGGTAAAACCTCAATTATCATGGGACGTTATAGATATAAGCCTATAATATTTATAATAAATTAGGCAGCTACGAAAATTATGGATTCATCAGGCTAATAACTTCTACAACATTTTAGGTAATAATATACTGTATTGTATTTGGTTTCCATAATAGATACCTTCCATTTGTGTTTTAATAAGTATTTAAATAATTTTTTTTTCCTAAATAAAAGTTAAATGACTAGACGTAGTATGTGGGTGGCCGATGCTCATAATCGAAACATTTTGATTGACTAGAAGTTAAAAGTTTGAAAATAAATTTTAATTGTAGGTGTGGATGTTGAAGATTGTATGAAAAGGAAACATATGGGCGTTACCGGTTGTCCGGTTCAAGTAAATCCGGTCCTAGTGGACGGCAGGCCACCTTCTTTACTCCAACTTGTAAAAATCATTTTCAGTCTCAAATGTCAAATAACGTATGATAAATTTATTAATTTAATCTCACACGTTATATGTAGATTAAAAGTCAAATGTTTTATAGAACTTTAGAAGTGATAATAACAAAAAAAAAGTCGCTAAAAGATATCCGCGCATCCTTTTTCAAATGCATTAACCGCGTAAAATCAGATTTCTAAGTTCACTTTCATACATCTTTTTAAAACGTTTATTTCCTCTTCAACGCTTCCACCACGAAACATAAATATAGTTGTGAGAATCGTGCCTCACCACATTCTCGTCTGTCTGCATCTGAAAATGCGAATACCCAAAGCAAACGAACGAAACTGCCACCATTGCACATGTCTGACCCTGCACTCATTCGCTCAGACTGCTTCAGTCTAAAAATCAATGTTGGAATTGTTCTTAAAATCTAAATTTGAATGTTGTGTATTGATGATAAGTAGTAATTATGAAATCGAAACTACTATTTTGGTTCAAAGTTCATGTGGATTCAAATCTTTAGTCTTTAGTCATGGAAATGACATCAATGACCAAGTTAACATATTCAAAGTCAGAATTTATGACACTTTTGTGAAGCATATAACGAAGCTGAATTAAGATGGCACATCTTATACGTAATTATAACCATACTTATTGGTGTCCCTTGATTTCCGTAGCAACCATATACGTATTAAACATTAAGATGACCTTTGCTTCATTAGCAACTATTACAAACCAATTTCATCCACAATTATAAGAAATTAAAGTTACTTAATCCAATATTTTCCCCTTGTTTTGATATGTTAATGACTTATGCATAGGTTATGAACTTATGACTCATATTATCGTTACATACATTCAATTTACCAAAAATTCTCACTAACTTGTAGCACAATTTTAAGCCCTTACCATAAAAAGTTACCAGACAATACCCGTCAGTAACCAAAACCAAAACCAAAACCAAAACCAAAGGACCAAATATATAACTTTCACCTTGTATAATCATTTGTGCTTTCTGCCTTCACACTCCACTTTTCTTTTCTCTTTCCCTTATATAAAAATAACCACACCTCCCATCTTTTATTCAACTCCTAACCCACCAATAATAATGGCAACAATTCGCTGCGACGGTGACTGGGTCCAATTCGACAACGAAATTGAACACCAATGTTTTGAAGATCAAGAAGAAGAAGAAGAAGAAGAAACTTTATCTCTTTGTGATCTTCCAACAAATGACATTCAAACCGACACAAGTTCTAAAACACAAGACAACGTGACAGATGACTTCCAGTTTGGTCCTTGTCATCGTCGGTCACCCACAAACATGTGTTCCGCCGAGGATGTTTTCTTCCAAGGTCGGATTCTACCGTTACGGTATTCGGTCAGCTCCGATGAGTCAACCCGGAAAATTAACCGGTCAGCATCCATGAGTGTTGTTCGATCAAACGAAAACGAAAACGAAAACGAGTACGGGTATAGGTACGGATACGGATACAAACCGAAGGTGCGAAACCTGTTTCATTCGCACCCGAGTCCATCACCGCAGATCCGGACGCAAAGTTTTCGGATGTCATCACATTCTAACCCGAAAACGACGTCGTTATGGAGCTTTTTACAAGTGGGTTTACTCAAGCCACAAGAAATCGGGTTGTCGGATCTGAAAAACCGGAGCAAGAGGTTTGGTAGTCATAATAGTAACAGTAGTAGTACCTCCAGCAGTATGAATAGTACCAACGACCAAAACCTTAACAATAACAACCAGAACCAAAGCAAGTGTCCGAGGAAGAATACTAAGAAGAAGCCGAGGATGTTTTTTGGTGGGTGTAAATGTTCTGCTGGGTCAGTTGATCAGATGGTAAAAGACAGTGTCCCAAAGAAGACAACAAAAGAGGAAGACATGTTCTGTTTGAGGAATTCGCAGGTGTCCGAGGAAAGTACGATGATGATCGGTGAAGGGAAACAAACGGCGTCACGTCATCGAACGTTTGAATGGTTAAAGCAGCTTTCGATAGCGGCTCCAAGTGAAGCGTAGATGGATGATTATGGTTGAGCATGCCTGTAATCATTCATCAATCTCACTTTCGACAACTTTTTTGGAGAAGATTATTAATTTTACTTTTTCAGGGGTTGTTGTTTTTAGGTTTTAAGTTTCTTTTTTATTTTATTTTTTTTCTTTTGGGGGCTATTTAGGAGTGGGATTTATGTCGTTTAGAAATCATTGTAACTATAAGTTGGTTGTGGCTTAATGGTAGAGTATTCACTTTATAAGTGAGAGGTAGGGAGATATGAGGGATGACCCTGGCTTGCCAGGGTTCGAGTCCTGATCTCACCCGGTTTTACCGGCTCCTCGCTGTCGTGCCGTTTGGCGGGCGTGGGGGTCGGGTTTTATCCGGTGAATCCCTCAATAGGTGGACTGCTAGGGGCTCCGTCCGTCCGGACTAGTGGCCGGCTCGGGCTACCTTTAGCCAATGGGGCCACGTACAGGGTACCCGGCGTTACCTAGTTGGCCGTTCAAAAAAAAAAGAAATCATTGTAACTATTGGTTTGTTAATTTGTTACTAACTTTTATGAAGGCATATATAATTTGTTTCAAAACACAATTTAGATTATTGTTGTAACTAAAGAGATACAGATAAGATTAACATGATTAATTCTAACATTTTAGACAATTTTTAAAATGATTACAGACCACCAAATTTATTTTTATAAAGAATGTCACATCTTTTAAATTATTAATACGTTTTGGGTTTAATGGTTGGGGAGCATATGCATACTTCTCAATCAAGTTTGCTCAGGTAAGAGTAGTTCCATAATAGGTGATCTCATACAAAGTTTCTATCAGGCAAAACAGCAATCCCATGAGTTTTTGGATAAGTTATTGATCGTGGATAAACCGGACGATAATTGTTGTATAAGAGGCTAGAAGTTACATTGTTCTTTTGGTCTTTCTAAATTATTGTATACATGATGAAATATTAATTATATATATATATATATATATATATATATATATATATATATTCTTTTTGAACATTTTTTTGAACGACAAATTTTCTTTTAATCCTTCTTGTTTGTGGTAATTAAACTCAAGACCCTGCTCTTCCAAATCCACAAGTGTTTAAAGGCTTTACTTTCACTAATAAACCACCATCCCCATTGATTTCTTTTTGAATAGCTGATAAATTTATTCTTAAATTCAACTTAACTCGTATATTGCAAGATTTGAACACTCAACCTCTGTAAAATACATAATTTAACTTTTATGTTATATTCTGTTACAATCTTATCAAACTTTATATTCTTAACTGAATTTCATGGATAAATTTCAGTTTGAAATAGGAGGACAAGTAGCAATATGATTTGATGAGAATAACAAGAATGTTTTAAAATTATTCAAACTTGTTCTTTTATTAAATGAGATTATGATTATAAACTAGTAGCCACTAGGGGCATGATTAGTAAAATTAGTCATTCTTAATATTTATTAAAAAAATAACATCTCTTTTAGCTTTGGCTCTCTAGTTTTATCATTAGTCATGTACGTGATTTGAATTATATTATTTAATTTATGTAGTCGTATTTTTTAGTTTTAGCGTGCAAGTTTCACTTTTTCACCCAAAGAGTATATATCTATTTTGGGTGGACCTAACTTATCCTACATGTATATATTAATATCCATGATGGTTATATGAAGTATTGCCATTAATGTTACGCATCATAAATATTACTACCAGGTAAAATATCATAAATGTTTAGCTACACAAGTTGGAGAGTTCCTATTTATTTATATTATTCTTGTTTTTGAAAAAAAATAATTGTTTGATCTTTTATTTCCATAACACCAAGTATATAGCATTCTAGTTTTTAGTTATATTTGCTAACTAGAAAAAAAAAATAACTATATAAAAAAAGAATTATGAGAAAAAGTAAGAAAGCAAATTTTAACATTATTTGACTTGTAAATGAACATAGAACATTAAAGGGAGATGTTTATGCTAGTTTGTTTAAGTTTAACTGAACAAATGATCAAACCAAGTTTTTTCATCGTGTTTGTTCATTAAGAAAATGAGTGTGTTCATGTTTATTTATATTTGATTTGTTTATAGGTCTTATTGTTGTTTTATTATTTTTGTTAGATTAAAAAATATATCATACTTTATTTGTTAGCCAATATATAGTTTAATAATAAGGATTACAATGGGATCAATACATGTAATCTTCGTTTCGTACCTAATTATAAACCTGTATATCACACCAGTCTCACACTCGTTGAGGAATTGCCGATAAGGTATTATTGTTGGGTAGCAAGCATACAAGTGAATTTGTTAAAATTACCCTTTAGGATTCTAAATGCATCTATTACTATTTTGTCACCTAAGAAAATTAAACATATCAAAACTTAAACTAGTAAATTAGTATATTGTTCTATAACCCAAGATCAAAGTAAAGTTAAAAAAAATGTTTACAAATACAATTTAGATAAAAGGTATGTATGTTTCATGTAATAGGAGCAGTCTCACATAATACCATAACACGTCACATGCCCCTAAAATATTTAAACACCCGTCTCATCACTTGATATGAATGCTTCTGGTTTCAAACACCCGATAATTTCATCTCTCCTTATTATCAAAAGTTCAAGGCTTGTGTTCAATTAAAATGAATCATGCGGTGGTGAATTATGTTAGCCGGTTAGGAAATTAATGCAAAGCGGTGGCGAGAGTGGTGGTTGTATGTATAGTGATGGTAATAATTAAAGTTGGAAAATATTAGAGGTTGTTAGTTCGTTCGTTAAATGTGAGGGGTGGCACGCTGAATAGACCACTACAGAATTGAAGCAGGCTACAACTTTATGGTTCCACTGAGTACAGTTCAGAATGATATCCACCCTACCAACCTATTACCCTATATCTTCAAAACCATCCATCAAACCTCACCTGGGACTGCTTTGACTAATAATGTATTCTTGTTATTTTTTAAACTTAATAGTACAACTTTCACAACACAAATTTAACCTTTTGTTTTTGTATTTTTATCAACTATATTTTAGTTTCACCTCAATAATCTTTTATATGCCTCATTGTTACATTGTGCATGCTGATAATTATAATCTCGATTCGTTAAAGATAAACCGAGGGGTGGCTAGGTGGATCTCATGAAGAGGATAAGAAGGAGATCAAAATTCAAACATATTATTATTTAAGTTTTAATTGTTTTAAATGTTTATGTTTATCTTTTTAGTATTCTAGTTTAAGTCAAACTCATATTGTTTAGTTTATTAATAGGGTTCTTTATGTTGAGTTTTTATTAAATAGAAGTTGAGAGGTTGAGTTTAAGAAAAAGGAGCAGTGCCTTCCTTCCTTCCGAATTCATTATATATTATCACAATATAATATATATAATATTCTTGATATAATTCTTTGTAGCTATTTTTGTTTCACGTACGACAAAACCCAAGAACAGTGATTCTGTTTCCGTATTCACGCTTCAAAGAACTCAATTAAAGAGTTTTCTAAATCCAATTTGTTTCTCCAACAATTGGTATCAAGAGCGTAGGCGATCTACGATCTTTGGGAAAGAGCGGTGTGGGGCGAATAACCACATCCGACAGACAGGAAACAATTCAGCCGTAAGGAGTACGGTTCACGTTTTCCGATCAATCAACAAAGAAGACGGTGAGTATGGGAGACGCGGTAGCGGGTGCGAACCAAGTTGTGCGAACAAGGGAACCAAGTTCAACTTCGTTGCAGTGTCCGAAGTTGACAAAAACAAATTACAACACGTGGGTTGTAATTATGGAATCGATCCTTGATGCTCAAGGATTATGGGAGGTGGTGTCCGGTGAAGCCCTAGACGAGAGAAAAAACAAGGTGGCTATGGCTATTATTTTTCAAGCCTTACCGGAAAACGTGTTGATGCAAGTTTCAAGAACCCATGATGCTCATGAGTTTGGGAATCACTACGGGTTAGATTTCTCGGTGCCGATCGAGTGCAACAAGCTCGCTTACGTTCGTTAAAGCGAGATTTTAATCAATTGAAGATGAGAGAAAAGGAATCCGTTGAAGACTTTGTCGGGAAGGTAACGGAATTCGCCTTGCAATTTGATAGTTTGGGTAGTCCGATGGAAGAACATGAACTCGTAAAAAAATTGCTCGATAGCGTTCCGGACCGTTTTATTGCTATTGTAGCAACTATCGAACAATGGGCCGATCTTAACACTATGGTGTTTGAAGATTGTATAGCAAGGTTAAAAACTTTTGAAGAGAGAATCAAAGGCAAGGAAGCTATGGCCGAGATGGGAAAGTTATTGTATGCCAAAAATGATAATCAAGGAAAAAAAGACACCAATCATGACCGAAAAAGTTATGCTCGGGGTCGTGGCTCCTCGGGTTATGACCAACGGGGCCGTGGAAGAGGCCGTGGTCGAGGTTCGAGTAGAGGAAGGGGTCGGTTTAATCAAAGCAATGATAACCGAAGAGACGGTAACCAACCAAACACGAACAACCAAGGCAGAGATGCAATCAAGGTAATAATCATAATAATCAAAATAATGGTAGAGATAAAAGCGGTGTTCGGTGTTATAATTGCAATGTTTTGGGCCACTTTGCGTGAGAATGTCCGAGCCCACTGACTCAAGAAGCGAATCTTAACCAAGCCGAGGCTAAGCCGCCAACTCTTATGATGGCCTCAGTTGAAGTTGATAAAGATCAAGTTATGTTAAACGAAGAGAAGGTTCATCCAATCCGTTACGCAAACGACTCGGTAAGCGATTCAATTTGTTATTTAGATAATGGGGTGTCTAATCACATGACCGGATGTGAAGCCCACTTTGCCCAAATTGATTATCGAGTGAGCGGTTTGGTGAAATTTGGAGACGGGTCCAAAGTGAATATTAAAGGGAGAGGTTCCATTATTTTCGATTGCAAGAATGGTGAGCAGCTGGTTATGAATGATGTTTATTACATACCCGACTTATGTAGCAACATATTGAGCATCGGTCAGTTAAACGAAGAAGGGTGTAAGGTTTGGATAGCAAACGACCACTTGTGGTTATACGAGGAAGGGGATTGTTAAGCGAGTTGACCGGGCATGAAGAAAAGGTGGTGACTTTACATGTGGATAATAGATCCGCTATTGATCTGATGAAGAATCCCGTGTTTCATGGAAGAAGTAAGCATATTAATATTAGATTTCACTTCATTCGTGAATGTATTGAACGTGGTGAAGTCCAAGTTGAGCACATTAGTGGAGAGAAACAAAAGGCGGATATTCTTACAAAAGCACTACCGAAGTTAAAGTTTGAAGAGATGAGGAAATTGCTCGGGATTGAAGATCTGAAAGGAACGAATCAAGATTAAGGGGGTGAATGATAATTATAATCCCGATTCGTTAAAGATAAACCGAGGGGTGGCTAGGTGGATCTCATGGGGAGGATAAGGAGGAGATCAAAATTCAAACATATTATTATATAAGTTTTAATTGTTTTAAATGTTTATGTTTATCTTTTTAGTATTCTAGTTTAAGTCAAACTCATATTGTTTAGTTTATAAATAGGGTTATTTATGTTGAGTTTTTATTTAATAGAAGTTGAGAGGTTGAGTTTAAGAAAAAGGAGCAGTGCCTTCCTTCCTTCCGAATTCATTATATATTATCACAATATAATATATATAATATTCTTGATATAATTCTTTGTAGCTATTTTTGTTTCACGTACAACAAAACCCAAGAACAGTGATTCCGTTTCCGTATTCACGCTTCAAAGAACTCAATTAAAGAGTTTTCTAAATCCAATTTGTTTCTCCAACACATGCATGCTACATTCTTTCTTATGAGTTATGAGGGTTTTGATTGTAATGTTTCACAAAGTATTAGTTTTTGTCCTTTCTTTTATAAAAAAGAGGTGAAGTTTGAGTTAAGGCCAACACAATATTAGGTTATCTAATATGACAAAAGTGTATTACCTCAAATAAATGGACTAATATAATTTACTTAAATGTGATATGACCTAAAATATTAACCAAAACCATTTTAGAAGGACATAAGTTTTTGTTGCTTTTCTAACAACAACTTACCATCTTTATCTTGCATTTTCAACAATGTGAACTCAAATCCACATTTGTAAAGATGAACATCATACAACTAGACTAATAGCTCATTGATTTCAAAGGACTTATGTGATCATCGCACTTGCTATCTTAGGGGGTGTTCGACATTGCTTATTTTAAGCAACTTATGAGCGATAAACTTTTAAAAAGGCTAAAAGGTGTTTGGTATGTGTGTTATTGTGAATAGATAAGTAAATAAGTTACAAAGATGTAACTTATTAAATGAAAAGGTTATAATGAGTTAAAATAAGGAATCCCAAACACCCCCTTATTTATTTTAATTAAAAAATATAAATAAGCCGATTGAAATAAGAGCATTGGTCGTCTAGTTCACATGATTTGTTGAAATTGGAATTTAAACACATTCCATTGAAATTTTTGTATAGTTGGTTAGAGGTGGAACTGAAAAGTAAAAATCATCTTTGTATATACCCTCATGTTTGTTCTCTTCAACTCGTTCTTCCATCATCAAATAATTAAATTCCAAAATCCACTTCCATGGTTACTCAATTACACATCACCAAAGTTCTAGTGAATTACAAACTGAATCTTAAAAATCACAGATTATATTTTTATATTTACACCTTCAAAACCAATGACAAAATATATGTTCAAAAATATCTTTCAAAGTCTTCAAATGGAACAGAAAGAATTAAAAGTACGTCAGGAAGCGTAGAAACTTGAGAAATAACAATTTGGTGGTAATATTAGTCACTCCACCGATAAAAAAAATTAAAATAAAACCCATCAACGATGATCGAAATCGAACCTTCAGAAAAAGGTTTAAAGAAATGAAGTTGATCATGGGTAATTCATTTTTTATAAATTTATCAACCAAAGTTGTTAACAGTTTTAGATGGAAATTTCAATTCCTGGATATTTAAATTCATTCTAAACCTAATTCCTTTAAAATTATTTTACAAACCAAACCCCTTAGAAGTGAGTGCAAGTGATAGTGTAAGATTGTGAGTGATACTACGTACACAACTATCTACGTGATTGGTCAAGAATGTTCTGGGTGTCACTTTTGAGATTGGAGAAAGTGGTCTTCTACACTTCACCTCAACCGATTTTAATATGTTGTAACAACTTACTTTTTATATGCCATTCCAAAAAAACAAAATCTTACTTTTTATAAAACAATAACAATAATAATACAAAGTAGTAGTAGTAACACTATGGGTGTCAATCTTGATTCAAACTCTTTCAAATAAGTCAATTTGAGTTGTTTTAAAATTTAAATGAGTTGATTTTGGTAAAAGGTTTTAAATAAATGGGTCAAAATGAGTCATTTGAAATTCCATCCTTTTATTTTCGGGTCAAAATGGGTCGACAAGTTCAAATAAATGGGTCGATGTGGGTTAGGGTCCTAAGGAAATGTGACAAGTTTCGGATCGGTACGGGTTTTCGTACAAGACAGGTTTCGGCACGAAACGGGTTCGGTTCAGGTATCAAGTCAACACGAGTCTTTACCCGTGACGTGTTGGGTTTTGGTTTCTTTTGTTTCTTTCTAGGCGATTCCAGACTCGTTTTTGTTTGTTTTTTCAGTTTTGTTTTTGTTCGGTTTGAATTCTTTTAGTTTCGTTTTGATTGATTTTTCGATTTCGATTGATGTGGTCCAGTTTTGGCTTTTTATTTCTTTGTTTCATTTTCGTCGATTCTTTCGGTTTCGGTTCGATTCTAGAGGGTGTTTTTTTTTATGAAACGAGGACAACGTATGAAACATTTTAGTGTTTTTACTCTTCTTTTTATGATTTATATTTTGTGTTATAATTTTTTTTATTATTATTTTTGAATATTTTTTGAGGGTTTTTTTTATCTTAATTTAAAACCCCTAAAAAAATTCAAAAAAACTAATTAAAAAATCATAACTTAATATATAAGTAAAAAACGAAAAATCTAAAAAAACTAAAATGCTTCCGCCGTTATTTTCGTTCAAAAAAAAAACCCGGTTTGACCCTAACCTATTTTGACCCAAACCAAAACAACATTTTTTTTAATTGACTCGTTTTGACTCAAACTCATTTTGACTCATACTCATTTTGACTCATGACTCATTTTAACCATGACTCGTTCGACCCAACCCAACCCATTTGCCACCTCTAAGTAACACTAATAATAACAATAATAATCTAATGGACTTGTTTTTTCATGTGTTAACTCTATTTGACCAAACGGTTGTGAGTTTTAATCTTATTTGAGACATTAAGGAAAATAGAATGAAAACTAAAAAAACCCTCTATACAACTTAAAATGGACACACTCGTTAAACTTAACGGTAGGGTAAACTATGGATATATTGAATAAGTGGGTATTGGTACAACTGGAAATATCTAACCAATTAATTTGGGTTTTTGGTAAAAAAAAACGACAAATAAAAAAATAAAAAAATAAAATTAAAATAAAAAATGAGGCACACAATCATGGGTTTTTGGTAAAAGAAATAAAGAAAATGACGGCGTCTAACTTGGGCCTCAAGTCCAGAATACATGCTACATAACAAATAAGATTGGGCCGCAAGTCCACGACAATCCATGTCAACGATCATGCACACAATCATTATATATAGCATGTTATATTCGTAAAATTTCTATTCATTTAAGAAAAAAATACTTATCTAACAAGCAATCTTTGTTTGAAGTTGAATTATTGGTTGACTCAGATTTGCTGTTTTGGCTTTTGCAAATAAAATATATCAGATCATGGAAATGATAAAATATATGTATATAACGTTTCTAAAGTTTTGTTAGTATTTATCTGAAAATTTCAACTGGGAACCCCAAAAGGTTCACTGGGCCCAACTAAGACTAAACCAGATTCAATATTCCGACACTTACACTCTGAGAGACGAAGGGGAGCGAATGTGATTAGATACCCCAGTAATCCTAGCCGTAAATGATGGATACTAGGCGATGTGCGTATCAACCCGTGCAGTGTTGTAGCTAACGCGTTAATTAGTATCTCGCCTGGGAGGTACGTTCGCAAGAATGAAACTCAAAGGAATTGACAGGGGCCCACACAAGCGGTGGAGCATGGGAAAAAAGAAGAATTATAAGTTGGAAAAGTTTTGAACTCACTCTTGGTAACATCTATAAATTACTAATCGCTTGACAATGGCTGCTACTTGTGTGTATTTGTGATTATGTCATGGTTTTGGTAAGTGTTATCTCATAAGTTTACAGTGTCAAATTATGTATATAACACATTATTTAACATGCATCATGTAACACATGTTCATATTAAGTAGGTCTGCCTTGTGTGCATGGGCGATGGTGTGTGGATTATAGTTCCAATAGACGGTGGTGTGTGGGATGAAACGTTGTGATGTAGGTGAATAACATACTTGAAGATGGATGAAAATCTAAAGTACAAGAACAAGACACATGTCATGAACAAATTATAAACTGAAAAAATAAAAAAATATCACAAAAAGTTTTCCATGATCATACTACTGAGAAATTACATAAATTATATGAGGTTTTATATCCAGCAAAACGTATAAAAAACTTAACTAATAGAATTTTTTTTTATAAAACTTAATTCTCTCTCTCTCTCTCTCTCTCTCTCTCTCTCTCTCTCTCTCTCTCTCTCTCTCTCTCTTTGAAACGACAATTACTACACTAGTTTTTGTCCATTATGATATGAGATCTGCCCTCGCTATATTTGGGAGGGCTCAGCCCCCATGCATCATGTATCATTGAGCTACAAACCTTTTTGTTACACCCTAATTCATAAAGCTTCAATTAATAAATGACTATTCTAAAGTTTAAACACCATAGCTTTAAAATTCTATCACAATTTATAAGAGCATGCAAACTAATTAAAATAAGTTGAATATATACAATTTATAAGAGCATGCAAACTAATTAAAATATGTTGAATATATTCAATTGAAGAGTTATGAAACTCAACACGATTTGAATGATATTTTGTATCAAGTAAATACATGATAGCACATCATGAACTCTAACAAGAACACATGCATTACTACTTACTAGGCATGTTACTTTTATCCGCAACTCCAAACCTGACTAGAGAAATTGTACATTAAACCGAACCCAAAAGTACTTGTATCTATGGAACCCAAACGCGAATTCAACAAACACGAACCCAAACCATTCTAATTCGGATCGGTTACTGGTTACTGATCGTTTTGAAGTTTCGAGTAAATAAAAAAACTCGGTATGCATTTTATACCCTTACACAATTAGTGCGTGACACATTTAATTGTTTAGTATTCCATCACAAAAAAAAAGTGAAAAGTATTTTAATTATAATTTTTAATGTTTGCTCATGTTATATCTAACATTTTAACACTAAATTTATTTGGATTTCTTCTTAATATATCTTTGGAAATGTGGTAAGAATGAAGAACTGGGCATGGATATCAATGATGTTTATATTTGACTTTTTCTTAATGAGTCGTTATGAGTAGATCTTGTTCAATGACTAGTTTTTCCGGTTTACATTCCTAATATGAGTAGTTTATTAATAGTTAACACGTCGCAACTAGTTTAACCTTACATTCTACTCGTGACAACTCGTTTTAATGGTAATATTAAAGATAAGATAAACTACATGTATTAATTTAAAATTTTATTAGTAATTAAGTTACTAGTCTAATTTTTATGAACTTCTTTAACTATTTTATTTGTAAATATAATATATACATTTATTAGACTAAAATGATTAAAAAATGATACAGCTTTCAAAAAAAATTGAATACGACCACTAACCAGCGCTATAGAATTCAATGGCATATTGCCATCTACATATGAACTTTAACGTTAACACTTAAACAACACTATTAGTATAATTGTATTAACACAAGTTTTCAAATTAAATTGCATAATAATAATAATATATTGAAACAATTAAGATTATTTAACATTTTGTTTTTATATATGTTTTTATAAAATATGACATAAAAATAGGCGCATGACATAATAATTTCTATAAACAATAACATAAAAATAAGGGATCACAAAAAATAGGGGACATGACATTATAATTTTTATAAATGATGATATAAAAATAAGGGAGAAAAATATGTTACATGACATAATTATTTTTATAAAGATGACATAAAAATAAGGAATCACATAAAATAAAGATATGACGCAATAATTGTAAGGCCTCGGACCCGGTAGCCTTACTTTAGCATTGGATTTACTAATAAAATCAGTTTGTTACATCGAAAGCATATACAACTTGCAGCGAAAACTAAAACTTGTTACATAATAAACTTCTTTCACTAGCTAATTTTCAATATGGATAGCCTCGTATGCACCTCAAGCTTACCACGCCATCCACTAAACCTGCATGTATACTAAAAATCAGCTACACGTTGAGTGAGTTCTAGCTTTATTCTTTGCACTTAAACAACTTTTACAATTATCAATAAGAGGAACATTACATAATATCTACTAAAAGAATATTTACTATTATCCATATAAGGAACTTAAAACTAAAGAATACTGTGTATTATCCATAGAAGGAACACTGTATATTATCAATAGAAGGAACAATGTGTATTATCTATAGAAGGAACCCTATATACTACCCATAGAAGGAACATCGTGTATTATCTATAGAAGGAACAATATTTATTATTCATACAAGGAACAATATTTATTATCCATACAAGTAACAATGTTTATTATCCATACAAGGAACAATATTTATTATCCATACAAGGAACGTATGACATTCGTTAAATTTGAGTCTCGATTTATATTCGTTTTGTAAACTTTCATATTGTAAACCTGACTCAATACTTTTAAAACCTTATTTAATTATTGTATAATATTATTATATACCTCGACCATAATTATCGATGTTTATCATATTATAGTGTCGTTAAGAAAACATAGAGGGTTTAAACTGATTTTCGTAAAACTCGTTATAAGCCTTGGAAACCTTTAATCTCATATTAAACATTTATTGAAACTTGAGGGGCCAAAGGGGTAAGTTTTATACCCACCTATATATACAAACAAACCCTAACCCTAACCATTCATCACTTCCAGCCGCCCCCTTTGGTCGTTTTCCGGCGACGGCGCCTCCGGCGGCCGGAGCAGCAACCCTGGCGAACACCCTCTCCCACCTCCGGTAACCCCCCCCCCATCTTGGTCGTTTTTCCGGCGAGCACACCACCACCAAAACCCCCTTTTTCCCCTCTTCGATTTCCGTTTCCGGCGAGAATCCGGCGACCCCAAACACCTCCGACGCACCACCACTTATCTCCCTCCCTTTGGTTCGTAAACCTGACACCGGCCACCCCTCATTCCTCTCTCTCTCGGCTTTCCTCGTTTTTTCTGCGACCGGAAAGCCGGCCGCCGGCATCGCTGCTCTCCCTCTCCCTCAGTCGCTCGGTTGTGGTTTCCATCTCCAGCAGGTGCGGCTCGTTTCCTTCTCGGTATAGAGCCACGACCTTATAATCATCTAAAAGGTAAATTATTGGGGTTTGGTATTATTAGTTTTCTTATGTCGATTTTCAGATTTAAATTGTTAATAATCGGTTGTATATTTCGTTATATACTTTGAAACGAGTCGGTTTGGGTATAGAGTTATTTTTTATTTGGGGAAAAGATGAACACACAGAAATGGATATGTTATTTTTCTTATGGGTTTAAGTTAACAATTGATATTTTGTTTCGGTTGGTTGATACATAAGTTGTTGAACTAGAGGTCTCAGGTTCGGGTCTCATCCTAGATCGGTTTTGGTATTGTTTCTTTTTATACTTAATAAATTAATTATTACTATTAGTATTAACATAAATACACAAAGATTATTATTATTATTATTATTATTATTATTATTATTATTATTATTTACAAGATAAAATTTATTATTATAATTATCACTATTATTATTGTTATTATTATCATTTAACAAAACAATTATTATTATCATTATTTTCATAATAATAAATTATTATTATTACGATTATTATTATCATTATTATTATGATTATTAAGGAATATTATTAAAACCTAATATTGTTAATATTATCTACTTATTTTATTAAACCGAAACCCATGTCGGGCATAGTTACCATTTAAGGTCATCGTCACTCGATTTATATCTTTTTTTCACTAATACTACTATTATTTAAATGTTATAAGTATTAGTTATTATTAATGTGACACATATAATTATTATAATAATAATAATTATTATTATTATTAAAATTTATAAATCTATTAATAACGTATTTAATAAAAAAAGTAATAATTATAATAGTTATTATTACTACTACTATTATTAGTTTTAACAACAATTCTCAATTGGTAGTATTACTATGCATTATCATCATCTTTATCCTATATATATATATATATATATAAAACTTATTCTAAAATCATTATTATCATTTCTATCCTTATTATTAATAATATTATTATAAGCTTTAATATCAATTCATTCTTATAAAACCGAACTCTTGATTTAAAACCCGTCTCGTTGCTATTTAATATTGGTTTAGTTATTTAAAAGCCCAAATAAGTAATACTATTTTTATATTAATTATCAATTAAGTACAAGTCCCTAATCGTTAACAAACTAACCGGTAACCCGATTAACAAGCAAACCTTCTCGTTCAATGTTTCAAGTGTAGTTTCAACTAAAGTTTAAGTTCATTAATATATTTTATTTATTCGCTTTCAATTAGCTTTCAAGTCGGATTCGTTCGTTTCGTTTACAAGCTTTCTTTATGTCGATCACTTATTAGTTTCTCAATTCGTCAATCGAGGTGAGTACTTTCATACCCTTTTTTTTCCATCTTCCATTTTGGGGTGACATTTCATATTTATCAAACTAAATGCTTTATTTTACTTGAAACTTTAAACCCACAAACGTGATTGTATACTTTACTTAAATAAATGCTCGATTTGGTGTTATATGCTTACATGCTTATGTGTTTACCTCTTTTGGAAGGTTGATTCATAAATCCGTGAACTATATGGTATTCTCTTATAGCACGGTGCCGTTAATGTATTCTTATTAACGACTTCACGAAATCCCGAATCCATTTGGTATTCTCTTATGGAGGGTGTCGTTAATGTATTCTTATTAACGATAACTATTTAGCATGAGGCGGGTAGCCTCATGGACACTATGATCCGAGTATACTTGGTTGTTACCATTAAGAAAGGGTCCGAACTATTTATCTTTTGCGTATCTAAATTGTTGCTATTATTTATTGTTTTGTATACAAGTTTTGTGGCTTTTATTACTATATACTTATATGCTCAAACTTATGAATTCCTCACCAACCTTTGTGTTGACAAACTTTATTTTATGAAATGTTACAGGTTTGACTTTTGTTGACTCGAGGACTTGATGAAAAACATTACCAAGACTATTAGGGTATTAGTAAAACGAACAATATAAATGTTACTTGTATTCAACTTGTTTGTGTGAACGAGATGTGTTGTTTATTGATTTGTTGAAATAAAAAGAGTTGATTAAATATTGTCACTTTAAATAGTGTCTTGTGTATTTGTCCAATCACGTTGCACCCCGGCATGTTCCGCCGCCTTTGGTCGGGGTGTGACAGAACGTATACTTAATTATATAATATACATTTAAGGAACACTAACTATTATCCATGTATGGAACATATACTAACAATCATGTACTTACTAGCATACATTTAACTTTCCCTAGAAATACGTGCAATATCAGAAGATCGTTCACGCACCGACAAGCATTGATTCATAACCTCAATATAATAACTATCACATAAATCACTTATGGTATACACTTACCACTTAAGGTAAGTGTTTTAACTAATCACATCGAGTATGCATACAGCCCCAAAACGTTCAAAAGGAAAAGGGAGCCTAGAAACTCACATGTGTCATGCTTCTGATGACGGTTATGTCCTTCTTTTGCAATGTACGACTGACTTTGTAATAAGACACATTAGTCAGTTACTACTTCTAGAGTTCGTTTACTTCATTGGCATTTCTTCCTAAGTTCTACTCATTTTAAACCTTACCTTTCATTATTAATTCTTTACTTATTCTTATCTTAACCATCATATAAGTCCATATATAATGCTTACGTACGTATACGTTGTTTATCTTTCGTTTATTTGAAAAATCACCTTCACCCGTATAAAGCCTTGGGCGCACAAGTCACTCCCAGCGCGTAAGCTATTCCAACGTATAAGTTAGCACGCATAAGTCATTTAATATATAAGTTTATTCACATATAAGTACCTTCGTATAACTTATACGCCCGTATAAGTTAGGCGCCTTATAACTTATACGATGCGCACAAGTTATACGTATAAGTGACTTATACGTTCCTTATACACATATACGTTGGACTGTACTTATACACTGATACACGTATACGTTGAATAATAACTTATAATTTGTTCAGTAACATATACGCTCCTAGTACATATACGCTGAACAACACCCTTATACGCTGAATATATACGCTCGTATAACATATACGATGTATATGTTCAGACCAGCCTTTCCTTAACGCGTTTTACGGGTTTTTTCCTTGATTCTAGCGTCGTCAACTGCCGTTAACCACCATGGTTGGCCGGGTTTTGATCGTTTACAACTCAGGTAGCTTCGGGGTGTCCAGGTCTAAGCTAAGGTGGCCCTTAAGCTCGTTTTTGGTTGATTAAACACCCCAATAAAGCTAGATCTATATTCAAATGACTCATTCGGCATACCCGGGCTGCGGTGTCGGGTTCTAAATTGTTAGGTCAGCTGAGATAAATGATTTCTTACATTCGTTTGGTCTTGGATCGTTGAATAGAATAGTGTAGAGAGTGTTTGGCTTAAGTGTGTGTTTTTAAGGTGCATGCTAAGGTGTAGAATGATGGAGATGGAAATGATTTAGGCTTTAAGGGGTATTTATACTCCCTAAGCCAATGAACCTTAAGCCAATCTTCATCTTAAGTCCGTAATTAATTCCATCTATTTAGCCTACCATCCTTATATCTTCTAATATTACTTTATTATTTTTCTACTAACTCAAATTAATTCTTCCTACGTAATTAATATTTTAATATAAAAAAATTGTCATTTTCCTCCTTGGGTAATATCGACGGGAGCACGATAGACCACTAAAAACTATTTTGCGCATGTTGTGCCATTGTATTTCTCCAGCAGGGTTTTTGCTCCTTCCGTTAGTCAAACCACCGTTGACTGCTAATGGTGAGGGGTAAACTTGTCATTGTACACGTTGAACCTTTATGATCGATTATAACCTTCAAATTAGGTTATTTTGGGCTCACAATTCCAATTCTCACCCAAAATCTATCCTTGCACCCCCGTAATTTTTAATGATCGGACTACAAGGTTGTTGCCATGAAATTTATTGGAACTTGCAATGGCGGTCAGCTCGTATACTCTCAGGCTCGAAAATGAGTATTGTGACCCGAAAGACTTGTATGGTAAGGTTTTACTGTTTACTTTGTATTGGTTTATGCTTCTATGTTGTTAGCGGGCTGAACAAATGTTGGTTGTTATAGGTGATAATTATTCAGTGTTCACTATAAAGCTTTTCCATGGAGGCTTGTTCACTACCGAGCTAGTAAGAAGATATGAAGGAGGAAAGATAAGTTATTTTGATGAAGTTAATGTTTCATAATTTTGTAAAAGTTTGTTGGTTGGAATAGTTTGTAAGTTACAATTCGGTTGTGGTACAGTTTGTTCTTTTCGTTACAAACATCTGCGTGTCAATTTGGATTTGGGTTTAAAGCCATTGATTGAAGATTATCATTTTCAAGATGTTTGTGCTATAGTTAAAGGCAGTGATGGTGTAGGTAGTCACCTTGTTGAGATTTTTGTAGAACATGGGAGAACTAGTCATAGTGAAATTCTGGTATATAATTATGGATGTATACCCAGTTTTGAAAGTGTTCATGAAGTGAGTGGTGAAAGTGTTCATGAAATGAGTGTTGATGAAGTGAGTTCTAGTGAGGGTGTAGGTAGTGATGAAGAGGATTATAATGACAGGATTATAATGACATTTATGATAGTGATCGATCACATGAAAGTGATCCCGGATATACAGCTGCCTTTCAAACACCCTTGGAAGAGGTAGAAGTTGACATGAGATTGTATAAAGCTATTGTAGATTTTGATGTGGATGAGGCAGAAGGTGATCATATTAGTGATGATGATGGTTTAAATCCTTTCATGGGTACCTATGATAGCTCTGATGATGAGAGCATGAGTGTCTTGAATAGTTTGCTAAGAAAGCTTAAGGGAAAAGAAAGGAATAATCATGATGAATGTCCATTTTTTGTTGGTCAGGCAATACCATCAAAGGAAACATTGAATGAGATATTTAAGAGTTATGCTCTTCATGGTAGAAGAGATTTGTATATCAATAAGAATGATCCTTTAAGGTTTAGGGTGATTTGTTTGGGGACCAATCCAAAATTGGTTACTAGTGATGGGTCAAATGTGACTAGTAAGGAAAAGGTCAAGGTAAAAAAAAAAGGAACATGAAACTCACTTGCCCTTGGACTATGCACATCTCAAGAGAATCAGTTGAGGATAATTGGTGTGTGAAGACCATTCCAAAAAAACACGAGTGTCTCAAAGTAGATCAATTGGTATGTACACAATGTCTACTATTGCCAAAGAGATTGAGGCTGAGCTAGAAACTACCCCCAACATAGCGACCAAGGAATTTAAGACAAAATTCCAGCAGAGGCATCAAATACAAGTTCTGAAGCCAAGATCCGAAGAGCTAAGACAATAGCTCAGCAAAGGAAGGATGGTGACTGCACCAAATAATACAACCACCTCAGATCCTATATTGATGAGCTTCTTAAAGCAAACCCCGGTAGTTCCATTAAATTAGATGTTGAACCATGTGCTAACCCTAGCCTTACAACTAGGCAATTTAGAATAATATATATGTGTTATGCTGCTTTAGTTAGAGGATTTAAATTGCTTGGTAGATAACTTCTTTGGTTGGATGGTTGTTTTATGAAAGGCAAATACCCGGGACAGATTTTGACTGTTGTTGGTACGGATGGTAACAATTGCTTGTATCATGTGGCCTTTGCAATAGTGGAAACAGAGTGCACACAGTCATGGAAGTGGTTCTTAAATCACCTTGGAGATTATCTTGACTTGACTCATGATGTCAGTTTCACTTCCATAAGTGACGGTCAAAAGGTATGTATACTTAGCATATATTTTTTTATAGGCAAACTCATGTATAATGAATATGCTGATTTGACTGTTATAGGGACTCATTCAAGCAGTTGAGAGTGTTTTCCCTAGGGCTGAACATCGGTTTTTTTGTAGACACATCCATGAGAACTTGAGGAAGACCTGGAGGGGAGATTTGTATATAAAGGCTTGTTTTATAGGGCAACATCTGCCACTTCTGTCCCATACTTCAACATGGCAATGGAGGAGATTAAGAAAACAAATGTTGATATGTTTCTCTGGCTTAGTGACATCTCGACAGCAAGATGGTCAAGATCACATATTTCAGGCAGGGCAAAAAGTGATATGCTGCTGAACAATCTTTGTGAATCTTTCAACAAGCAACTTGTTGGAGCAAGAGACAAGCCTATCATTACATGTTTGGAGTATATTAGAGAGTATTTGACCATGAGGATTGTGAATGTGAAGAAGATGCAATCCACTGCCAAGGGCCCATTAACACCGCAAGCAACAAAAGCATGGGATGAAATACAAACAGAAGCAAGCAAATTGTCAGTTAGGATGGTTGATGATGTGACTTACCAGGTATCATTATTTGCCTTATTATGATATTACAACCAACATTTGTTAAAATATGACTATGTTTATAGGTTAAAAGTATGAGAAGCCAATGTGTGGTGAATGTGGAGAATAGTACATGCACATGAAGGAGATGGGACTTGACAGGTATGCCATGTAAATATGCGGTGGCAGCTCTATTTGACATGATAGAAAATAACATACCTGTCGTTCCATTGGAGAAGTGGGTTGATGAAGCTTACTGGTTAGACACATGGAAGAAAGTGTATAACCACCAAATCAGGCCCATCCCAGGCCCTGATATGTGGACACCCTCAAAATGCCCAACAACATTAACTCCACCTAAACATCATACTCAGATTGGCAGACCGAAGAAAAGCAGGAAGAAGGCACTAGATGAAAAGAAGAAATTGGCAGCTAGCAAGAAGAGGAAGATGAAAATAGAAGAGGTTCAGGAAGTGTTTTCTACATGAGTCAGACTCACTAGAGTGGGGCATGAAAAGAAATGTACAAAATGTGGAGGTTACGGACACAACATCAGAACTTGCAGACCAGCACCAAGTCAACACTAATGATGTCAACAAGGTGTGTTTGAGTAAGATTGATGATGTATGTTATGATGGTTTGAGACAATTTAAAGCTGGTACCATGTGTGTGTTATGATGGTTTGTGTTTGAGACAATTTAAGACTTGTAGCATGTATGTTAAATTTGGGATATGGTTTGTGTTTGACACAATTTAAGACTTGTAGCATGTATATTATTTAGGATATGATGGTTTGTATGGTATTTTGACAGTTTGTGTTTTAAGGCATTTTAAAAACTTGTAAGATGTAGTCTTGAAATGCAAACATTACAATACATTTAATCATGTTAAATTAAAGTAACACATTACATTACAATTCAAATGCAAACAATACTAAAAACCAAGTACAATGCTACTTCTAATGACAATCATCATTTGACCAGTCAGAGTCCCACACTGGATCGTCTTCATATGAATCATGATAGTAATCTTCCTCCGGCTCACTGGTGTAGTCGAAAGCTGGTTTCACAACCTCATGGTCATAATCATCACCAGGATCCATTTCAGGTTCTTCACTAAGCCATCAACTCATCTTCTCCCAATTGACACTCATTGTCTTCCAGTTGACTTGCTTCATTGTTAAACTGTAGTACATCCTTCCCAAATTCAACATTGTTAATTTCCTCCTTCTCAGTTTCATCATGGCTTTCATCATGTCTGCAACATCACTGATAATGTGGAACAGAACTTTAAAGTAAATAAATGAAACAAGAAACTCTAAACATTTAACATTAACTAGAATAACAACAACAAAGATTACATTATCCCATACTACGATTACAATGTTAACAACTAATCAATAAACACAAACATAAACAAAGAACAACAATCAACTAATTCCTAGCAACATCTTCAAGCTTGTTACTCCTTAATTTTTCATTCTTGCATACTCATCTTTCTTATTCATCATCTTCACCACTGTTTGAATTACCTTTTCACAACTAGGGCATGTGGGATCATCAACCCATTTTAGCCATCCACAAATCCCCTTCTGTAATGGACTTAATATATCAACAAACAAACAACATAACCAACTATAACATCAATCACATTTAACAGAGTCAATTACCCCTAAAATTGACCTAAGCCAAATTAAAGGAATCAACATCGATTAACAGACAAGAACACTAATTCGTGACTAATTAAACACTTACACAGCACAAGAATCGACTACCCGGGTTTGCATCGGTCCTGGATATCCAGTAACATGTCCCTGCACCACATGGGAATCTCACACAAGAGTCGTCTTCACGGGAAGGCTTGGAAGGTGACCCCGAGGAATATTTACTTGACTTGGATTGAGACATTCGTCAATCGGTCTCCGGAGATATACAATCGATCGCTTCGATGGAATATTACGGGGAAAGAGGGTAAGTGAGGTTATAATAACGATACAAGGCTAATATAGTAAATTCGTCAAATTTTAACGGGTCAACGGTAGTTTGACTAACGAAAGGAGCAAAAAAAAAAACCCCGCCGGAGATATACAATGGCACAACATGCACAAAATAGTTTTCAGTGGTCTATTGTGCTCCCGCCGATATTACTCAGGGAGGCAAATGACAATTTTCTCTTTTAATATTATTCATGAAAATTTCGGGATGTTACAATATTTTTTTTTAAATGACATAAAAATAAGGGATTAAATAATATTTTTATATATTTTTAAAATATACCAGATTATCGCTAAAACAAGTCACCATGAGTACGTTGTAAGGCTAAACTAGTAGCGACTAATTAACTGTTAATAAACGACTCGTATTGGGAATGTAAATCGGAAAAACTAGTCGTTGACCAAGAGTTACTCGTAACGACTAAATGAGCTTTCAAACTAACCTTTCCAGTTAGTCTTTTTTTTTAAACTAACCGGTTTTATGTTTTTGGTAAACAAAAACACCGTGGTTGTTAGTTTGGTAAACTAATCGTGTCTCGAAAAGTTTTAAGATCTACTCGTTGCGACTAAAGGACTTATGAACATGCTCGTTACGATTAGTTGATGGTCACGTGACAAGTTTTAATTGGTTATACAAACTACTCGTATGTTATCATAATATACTCATGAAGGCTAGTTTATAACATATATTTCTGAAATTTCTTACAAATAGTTCATAAATGCTTATTTTAGAAAAAAAATTTTCACAAACTATACATTATGTTCAAACTCATTGTTTATATACAATCCCACTCCATATTCTTTGAAGTTTGAAGGAATAAAATATTATGAATTAATAACCATATTCGAAAACATTAATGCATCATCAGAACCTTCGCCATCCAACTTGTTTATTTTCTATTACTTATTATTTTAGGTTTTTTATTCGTTTTCATCACCCAAAACGAAGAATACCTGTCCGTTATATAAAAATCACATACTTTATTTTTTCTGCAAATAATTTATCAATTTGTAAACATATAATACTCCAGTGACTAATAAGAAAACGTTACGGAGCATCATTCTATTATGCACTAAAAACAATAACAAAAGTATTGTGATATAAAGTCACAAAGGTGACTTGATATTCTCTTCTTTCATATTATTTATGGCTTCTGATTTAAGATTTATACTATACTAGTTTGATCCTTCCATCTTATGAGAGTTTATTTAAAGTTTTGTTTTTAATCGTTTTGCTAGTTTATGGTGATTATTTTATTTTTTAACATAGTTTTGTTTTAAATTAATACATATATATTAGTTTGTTATTATATTTTTTAACGTTTGGGTTTTATCAGTTAAGATGTTTAGGTTTTTTAGGTTTTTAACTAACAAACATAAACGAACACGAGCATGTTGATTTTTTTAAATGTACAAACATGTTCACAAATATTTGTCTAATGAAAAAAGAAGCGTTGATGTAGTTGACGATGGTAGGTAGTATTGGAAGTTAACCGATAATGGAGATGATAGACCAACAACGAAGAACATGTAAAGCAGATAAATTAAATTAGGGTTTGATAATGAAAGTGTTTATCAATAAATGAGATCTTATAACCCATTTCAGGGCTATTAGAGTTTGGTAAGACACTTAACCCGTGAAAATAATTCTTTGATACTTAAGGGGTTATTTAAAAAATAAATGAGATGTTATAACCCGTTTAAGGGTTATCCGGGTTTGGTGAGACCTATGACACGTGAAAATTATTGTTTGCTTATGAAATACTTTTACAAATAAATAAGATGTTATAACTCATTTAAAGACTATTTGGGTTTGGGATACCCATACCCGCGAATTCGGGTCAAATGCATGAGAAACCTCCATTTATAAATCAAGCAATCTGGTGGCTCTAGAGAATGAAGGAAACAACCTAAGAGCGACACCTGAGATTTTATGATAGACAATTTATAGATATAATTAGATAGATATGATACAAAATCCGTTAATTTAATATACATTTTTAATTTTAGTTTTGGGAAAGACAAATAAATGTTACCTTTGTTTTCTTACATTTACAACCATAGGAAAGTATACTGCTCATTTTTGAAAAAAAGGGTGCAAGTGGTTCCTGTCCGTAAACCAAAGGGACTGAAATTGTAATTAACTTATCTATATTTGTATATTTTCACTCTTACATTAAACCTCATCATTTTTAACAAATTTATGATAGTAAAATAATAATTACCATTCTTAAATTTATGATTCAAATTTTTTAATTTAATTTTTACTTCCTATTTTTTTTTCAAACATTTGATGTTTTAATTCTTTTATTTTAAAATTGTTTTAAAAACTATTGTACAACGATTGTATTAATAGTGTTTACGGGTTTATTGTTTCTTTTATATTGATTATTTATTAAATATTTTATTTTCAAGAACTACTCGTGTAGTACACCGGCCTCAAACTAATAAATTTATTAAGTAGGTGATTTATTAAAAAATCACATTAAACCTAAGGATTTTATTTTATTTTACTAATATTTGAAAAAAGAAAAGTAATAGGGAGAAAATGAAAACATATTTAAAAGTGTAAAAGAAGAAAAAGAAAATTATGTTATATGGTACAGACCAAATAGCATAGTTTACCACTTAAATACCCAAAAAAGGAAGAATACATCGTACACATAATAAGGTGTTGTTTGTTTTTTAAGAGGTAAAATGTTTGTAGTTTGCGAAACATATCTGCAGACATCTGTAAAATAAGAGATGGACCAAACATCCGCAGTCTGCAAGAAGAAGACGTTTTTTTAACGTCTATAGATTGCTAAAATAAACTGGTGGTGGTGTACAAACTGTGGTAGTGGGTGGTGGTACTGCTGGATGGTGATAGTGGTGGTGGTGGTGGACGGTGGTGGTGGTAGAAGGCGGTGGTGGGTGGTGGACAGTGGTGGTAAACGATGGTAGTGGCGGGTGACGGACGGTGATGGCGGCGACAGAGGATGGGTGGCGGATGGTGGTGGTGGTGGTGGCGAACGGTGGGTGGTGATGGTGGTGGACATGGTGTGTCGGTAGGGTGTAGTGTCTAACCCTCTACAGACCTTAGAAGATCTCAGAAGTGCATGGACCAAGTCTGCACCAAGAAGTGCTTGCACATACGTTTTTTAATGAAACGTCTTCGAGAAAACAAACAGTCTACATATTGCAATGTCTGTGCATGGTCTGCACTGCGCATATAAAAGAGGCTGCGAAGACCTTTTTCAGAAAAGCAAACAACACATAAAAACAAACATTTTAAAGCAACAAAAAGTACAAAACAATTGCATAATGAGTCATCCTCACAAACTATTTTTGATATAACAATATACTGTGTTGGAAATTGTTTGGTCAAACACCTTGCTAATTAACAATAAAAATTTAAGCTTTCTGTTCCAAATTAAACATCATCCTTTTATTAGTCTATGAAACATAACTAAGATTATAATGAGCTAGACCCTTCTATAAGTGAATGAAGTCCAGTATTTAGTAAAGATAAATTTTGAGCTAAAGTATAGATTATTACTTCAAACAAAATATTATGTTATTAAACCCTTTAATTTAACTTTCTGTTTTATATAATTAATAACAATATTGATTTACTGAATCAGGGAATTAGCTAGAAGATTTGCTATCTTCCTATGCAATCCACCATTTTCATATGAAGAAATGGAGTTCGAGCATGTTGACATCCTACTAAGTTATAATGAAAGTGATGAATATATGCGTCTCATCATGGCTGAAAGGAATATTTTCTTAGAAAATTAAGTTAATAAACAAAATCCATATTCGAGTATGGTCACGAGGTTTACTTTTACTACTAACACTATCTACTCACGTATTATATTCACCTTTACTGCTTTACATCTACTAAATCTCATATTCGATTATGGTCATGAGGTTTACCCCTCGTGATGAGTCTACCATGTTCAATCTTGTAGGTTAGCAGTTGACTTCTGAGAAGTCCAGGAAAGTTCCGCGTAACTTATTGTAGAGAATCAATTATTGTAACAGATTTTTCTTTAATTTTATGTTGTTCGTATTGTTGTCTATCGAAAAGCCACTCATTTTCTATGCTCACTAACGTCGCGCTTACATTAGCTCATCAGCGACATTCCTGTCACGATCGAGAGCATCACCGAGGGTGCTTCCATATGCTATGTTGTCCTTTTCTTATTTTACACTTTTTGTCCTTTTGTTTTTTATAGGAGTTTTGTTTGCATTATTTAGGTTTTTCGGTAATGACACTATTGTTGAATGTTCATGATTGTACTATAGGGCCCGTTTTAATTGATGAGGTGATACATGAAGTATTCATCATCTTTCTAGTTAACAACGTTAAGCTCATGTTCGATCTATGTTGGTTGGGTTTTATGCGACCAAATCAATATTAAACATATAATGCAAACTTGGTTAGTTACAACTGAGTACTCTAGGATCATAATATGGCGGTTTATAGAATTTATAAAGCTAGCTTGTTATTCAACATATATCATCTCAACCACATTAGGTAACAAATAAACCAATTGATGCATATTAGACCACCTGTAGTGGGTGCGTTTGTGTTGCGTTAAGGAGGAAAACGCGAGGGTACACCGCCCCCCCCCCCCCCCCCCGCGTTATGTAATTTTTTTTTTGCTACGTTGTATACAAAACGCGCAAGAATGGCACACAAATAAAAAAAATAGCCGTCGGGGTGGGTTTGGAGCCGTTGGGATTTTTTTTAAAAAAAAGATTATATTAATTATATTTATACTATATAAACAAACCAAACTCATTTTTTTAACACACTCCTTCCACTTCTATACCAATTTATATCTTTTACACAAATATTTCTACCAAAATGTTTCCAAACAACAACCAAAATATTCTCGGTTTTGGCCAATATGCCCGTCAAGGCAACCAAAATCCACAACCGAACCAATCTACCGTCCCGACGCCAACCGTACCCGTCCCGCAAATGTATGACCCGCAAATGGCCGCGTACTTTGCACTTCTACAAAACTCTATGCCAAATGCGGTGCCCGGTTTCCAAAACCCAATGACAAACATTTTTGCGGGTTCGGGTTCCCAACCCGCCCCGGAGACACAACCCGTCCCGGAGACCGTAGGCGGTTCGAGCCAAAGCGGATGTTCGAGAAAACACGCAAAGAAGGCCACCGGCCAACCTCGGGATAAAAAGACGGTGATAGCGTGGGGTAGCGACGAGTGCGTACTATGTGCTCGTGCTGGTGCCAGATATCGGAAGATGCCAAATGTGGTAGGTTTTTAAAATACATATATATTTTTTAAAATTTCTTATAACAAACATTAAACTTGTAATGTTTTTATTTTTTTAGAGAACTATCAAAAAGCGGGGGTATTTTGGCACAAAATTATAGAGAGGTTTCACAACCTTGGCGGGGACTCGCGTCGAGAGAAAAATTCGTTACTGTCGAAATGGGGCGACATAAACACCAAATGCATGGCTTTCCATACGGTTTTCTCTCGGATGAATCGAACTAGGAGTAGCGGTGTCTCGGACGCGAAAGTCATGGAAAACACGTTGGTTGAGTTTCAACATAAGGTCGGCGGGACCTTCAACTACTTTGGCATTTGGAAAGACCTATTGAGGCATCACCCAAAATGGGGCTTGGTGTTGGATGCCGAAGCCGAAGCCGACGGTGGCCCGAGTAAAAAAAAGTCTAAAACATCGTCTTCGGTTGATCCAGACACGCCCCGTTCCGACGCTCGAAACTTCAACTTAAGCGATAATGACCCCGTGAATACTACCGAGATGCCTCGGCCGGGGGTAGAAGAACCAAAGGCAAAGGAAAGGGGAAAGGGGCCGCTTCGTCATCGGCAACGGGTTCGAATCCCGAATTGGAAAGCCAATTCAAATTAATGAACTCTCGACTCCAAGATTTACACGAACTTGGAACCCAACGACTTCAAGTAAATTTGGACGCCGTCGAACTACTTAGAATGAATGAAATGGACAAAGACGTCGAGGTTTTATCAAACGAGCTATCCGAAGACGACCCGATAGTCCAATCTCTAAAAGCCGCTCGACGAGCGAGAATTTTAGAAAAATATAAATGAGTTTTAGTTCTATTAGTATTATTTATGTTTTTTTTAATTTGATGTATTTTTTTTTTAATTTAGTTTAATGTATTTTTTATTTCGAAGTTTAATGTAATTTTTAATTTTATGTTAATTTATTTAAATGATTTAGTATTTAAAAAGACAAATAAAATTAATAATGGCTGGGCACTACGTGGCGCATAATGCCTGGGGGTGGAGAGTTATGTCTACAGCTTGTTTTTGTAAAAAGTTATAACCCTGACTGGGCACTACATGACGCATAATGCCTGGTAGTGTACCTTTATGACTACACATGATGTTACATCATGCTTTGAGTATTAATGAGTTATAATAAATCTAAAGATATAATTGACACGCCAACCACTTAGATGCATAAATGCTCGTGAGATTATCTTAAATATTATTTGTTGTTTTCTCCTTCTAGATATTGTATCAGTCGACTCGATTGTACCAGAAGCGCCCTTCATATACATCAACTTCGAACCATCGACCTTGGTGTATTAAAACATCTTTAACCATGCCAAACCGATTTTGATAGGTGTTTTAGTGTCATTAACCTATTTTAAGTAACTGGATTTAGTTGGAGACCTAGTGAGAAATCACAGCTATTAATACAAAAAAGGAGGTGTAAAGTACGTGTGTTTATACTCTTTGGTGTAAAAATAAATTTTGGGATGGTTTATAAGTGGTAGTTTTTATAGAAATGTATTCATGTATTAACAAGTTACACCCAGTGATGGTTGCATGGGTGTGCAAAACACTCGACACACCTGCGCTCCGGCTGGGGATGGGCACAAGGTCAGGCATGGGATTGTGACGAGGAGGGATATGCGTAACGTGGTGTTTTGATGGCAGACTTGGCACTTCGCACGTTTGTATCACCGAGAGTCACCTTTAGTATTTTTGACTCATGGCTTGTAGGTTTTGGTCGCAACCAATTGAATAAGTCCGGGTCTATTCAAGTTCCATCCGTTAAATGATTTAATTCGTGTATTCAAGTTCCATTACATGTGAGACTTAACTTGATTATATTACCCATGAATCGCAACTTGCAAGTCTCTTGATGTATATATATATGTGTGTGTGTGTGTGTGTGCAAGGATGGTCTTCCTTGTTTGTGAGCGGTGGTCTTCCTTGATTGTATTACTTGTATATATATGTGCAAGGATGGTCTTCCTTGTTTGTGAGACACTCAATTCGTTCATGCGAACACACAGACTTTGAACCTTTTTCATATTTTTCAACTTTGTATGCTCTCGTTGCAAGTACTCTTTTAGGGTGTTAGGCTAATTCCACTAATACAACTGGTCTGGTTGTTATACAATTGGGTGATCCGATATATATATGTTTTAACTTTTAAGGGACCTCTGTCAAAAAAAATCCCCAGCCTTCTCGTATGTTTATTTTGTTAAATTTCCTGTTTTGTATTTGCTTCGGGTAATGTATTTACCTATTGATTAATTATCTTCATGCAATGTAATTTGTAAGAGTGGATAATACAAGTTTACTGCATTTTCTTTTACTTTTATGAACGATTTTCCAATGGTAACCTTTTTTTTTAATCTTTTAACTCTTATGTATAACTAGAAACCTTTTAAAGCATTATACTAAAATGATACCACACACGAACAGAAAATGCTTATAATTAGTTTGTTAAGTAATCAAAAACAATTTTTAAAATAGACGATTATTAATAACGTAAATACTTTCTTCTTTGTATAATACCCAACTGACAAACATTATAAGCTGAAAAAAAACACTTGTTAAATCCCAACTAAAATAATAAACATATACTAAGCAATAATCTCTAGTCACGAACGCAAGATTACAATCACACACCCAACCTGTCCAAATCATTGCGTGGTACTTAATTAGCAGTCCGGTTCTCATTTTGACCAAATCAAAACCAACCGTTGATCTAAACGAATCCATGTGTTGATCAGTGGTTCACCCTACATATTCAAACCCCTGTCACGCCTTAGACCAAATCAATCGTTATGGGAATTGTCGAAGAGGCTCATAATGTAAAGATCCTAGGTTCCGGCCACAAGACCATAGTCTTGGCACATGGTTTCGGTACGGACCAGTCGGTATGGAAGCATCTTGTGCCTCATCTACTCCAAGATTACAAGGTTGTTTTGTTCGATACGATGGGGGCGGGTACGACGAATCCAGAATACTTCGATTTCGATAGGTATGCTACCCTTGAAGGGTTTGCGTACGATGTTATTGGCATTCTTGAGGAACTTAAGGTTTCTTCGTGTATATATGTCGGTCACTCTGTGTCGACTATGATTGGGGTTGTTGCTTCTATCGCTCGTCCTGATCTGTTTTCTAAGCTCGTACTGCTTTCTGGTTCTCCGAGGTTAGTCAAATGATTGTTTGATGATATGTTGTTTTCTTCTGTTCCAGGTTCGATAGTAGGTTGACTTTTTCGTGACAACGTTAATCTTACGTAAGCAGAAGTTAGAAGACGTTGAAACACGTTTTCTGTTTGGATGTGTAATCATTTTTTTGATTGGGAAGTATTAAAAATGAAATAAAATACTTATCTCGGTAAAATTACTTTTCAAACAATTAACATGTACAACTTATCCTCGTGTTTGATACATAATTTATGAAAAAATTCACTCCAAAATAATTAAGTTTTAGATATTTCTTAACGAATTCATTAAAGGTTTTTTTTATATAAAATCACTCAATTTCACTATGTGTTTCTTTTGTGAAACTTCTAATAAATATTAAAGTTATTTAATACTAAGTTAACAAAATATATAAATTTTGATTACTATTTTTAATTTTTTTTTCTAATCAAATTTAAATTGAATAATGATAAAACTTGTTTGATTTCTTTTCTTTACTTTAGCTTCTACTCAACATTTTTTTTTGAAAAAAATTAATCACTGAATAATTAATTTGATTCATATATGTTACATTGTCACTAATATTGTTTTTAAAAAGTTACGTCTATAAATAAAATTTCACAATGGAACACCGAATATGTAATGAAAGTTAAGTTATTTTAAATGAAGAAAATCACAATTGACTTTATTGGTTAAATGAGAAATTTACTAAAACTTGGTTGCAATTGTATTAATTACCTTTAAGGCTTTAATTAACATAACAGAAACTATTTTTTTCTCATTTATAGGTATTTGAACGATGCGGATTACTTTGGAGGATTTGAACCAGAAGACATTGAGCAACTATTTGAATCAATGCAATCGAATTACAAGGCATGGTGTGCTGGTTTTGCTCCACTAGCAATTGGTGGGGACATGGAGTCGGTGGCTGTTCAAGAATTTAGTCGGACCCTTTTCAATATGCGGCCCGACATAGCTTACAGCATCTTACAAACCATTTTCCAGATTGACATGCGGAATCTGTTGCGCCATGTGACCATCCCGTGTCACATCATACAAAGCATGAAAGATCTGGCGGTTCCGGTAGTCGTGGCTGAGTACCTTCACCAGAACCTTGGTGGTGAGTCCATTGTTGAGGTCATGTCGACTGATGGTCACCACCCGCAATTGAGCTCACCGGGTATTGTGATTCCGGTTATTCTCAGGCATATTCGTTGTGATATTGCGGTGTAATTATATTTAGGTTATTTGTTTGGTTTACTTAATGTGGTTGTTTGTATCTCAACTTGTTTGTAATATATTGTAATTGTGTGTATCCTTTTTCTGAAATTTGGTATTTATATAATTAATTTGTACTTTATACTTTAATTAATTTTGTATTTTGTTATTTGAAAATCATATAAACATCATAATACGTAGATCTGTAATATAACATTTTATTTTTATATAACAGTTTACATATAAATGTACTGGTTAGAGTTGAAAGAAACCGGCATTTTGATCAAGTCATCAAACACAATTTTAAAAGCAAGAGTTCTTAGTCATATATAAAAGCATCAATTAGACACTAACAGTAGTAAAAGAATTATAATATATACCTTTCTTTGATAGGAATCTTTTTTTGGTGGGAATCTTTGCATATTTTTTTACGTCGAAATGGATGGCAAACATTTAACAAGGTGCACAACTAAAACTAAATGTTTTAAAATTACATTCATAAAATAGCTTCACAACTTTATGCTCAAGAAAACCAAAGGTATCACACACGAAATGTAGTGTGATCACTTTGTATGAAACAAATTTTAACATAGTTTGACCCACCGTGAAAACACCACTATCTGACCAAGTATGTTTCCCTCTCATCCATCCTAAAACCAAAATGTTAGCTAGTCTTAATGTTGACATTACTGCTGGCTAAAACCTCAAAAGTATAATTTTCCTTGCAATAATTTGAGATATCAAGTATATTAAAAAAAATTAATTTAAAAAATATAAAATCATTATGCTACCTTGACTGTATATTATGGTTTGGGTTGACCGGGCTTCAGCTAGTATCGGAAATTTGGAGGCACATGGTTGGATTGTCGAATCACGAATGCGGATTATATGGGCCAAACTCCAGCTCAAATTCCATCATGCGAAAGTAAATTTTGTATTTATTTGGACTCAACAAGACGACTAAAGAGTGAAGACCAATAATCTTCAATCCCATTTGATTTTTTTGGGTATCGTATTTAAATAGGGTATTATAAGATTATATAAAGTAAAAAATGTGGATTTAAAATAGAAAAAAAATCAAGTGGTGGGAATCATTGAATCAATCAGGGCTTTTTATAAAACAAACATTGACTAAGAGCATCTATAATGGACTTCATATCTATAGGTTTAAAACTATGTGACATTCATTGGACAAGTCCAATCACAAACTTCATCATTGTAGAAGAAGTTTGCTAAGTTGTAGTCATTGGCTACAAACTTGTAATAAACAACCAAAGTGGGTCTCAATGTCTCATCCCTCTCTCTCACACACATATATATACATTATATACATATATAGTTTTAATATTTTTTTAATAAGTTTGTAAAGGTTTGTTGTTTTAAAAAAAAGTAAGGTTTTTGAGAAAAGTTTAAAATTTGATGTGGCGATGATGTGTCAGTTTGTATGAGTTTGTTGTTGTAGATGCTCTAAAATGATAAAAGAGTGTGATATCCGTTAAAATAATTCGGAGGACACGATGCTAAAAACTCATAATTATGAATTATATTAACTTCTCTTATTTTTCAAACCTTAACAACTTTATATACTATAAAGAGAATTAATGTTGGTGGCAGGTGTTTGGTTGTGGTGTTGATGGTGGGTTATAAATATTTGGGGAAGAAAATGACGGCTAAAAAAGGAAAAAAAAAACTTTTATTTATTTAAAGACCAAGATTTTAAGTCAATTACACAAATAACCCCTAAGGGGGTTAAAAAACTAAATTGCCCTCACATGAGGTGCACATGACTGAATTTAACGAGAAAAAATAACCCTCGTTAGTAAAAAGGACAAACCGTGCAACGTTTTTTGAACATAAAAGATGTTTTATGTCATTAAGTTTGCCAAAGAACGTCCATTAAAAAACTGTGCAAACATAAAGGACGTCTTTTACCATTTTGTCAATATTTAAAATTAACTAGAACCTAGGTGTGCTAAGCTTTTGTATTTAGTATGGTCCTACCAAACCATCATGTTGGGTGAGGTTTAGGGGAAGATAACATCTATGTTGTTCCTACACATAGTAGACATGCATGCGATGCATGTTTGTTTCGAAGATAAGTTGAAGATTCAAGATCTTCACATAAGGGTACGTAATTTTCATATTTTAATGTGTTTGGTTCGTGATTTGTGTTAAAAATTGAAATCTCAGTATCATTCATAAGGTCTATGGCCAGGGCGGCCACTATCTGGGTGGGGAAGGGGCGTCAGCAGGCAGTCAATGTGGCGACGTACAACCGTTGGTTCAGCGAAAGTGTAGCACTTGGTAGATTGTGGGAGACGATGGTGGAGGTAGAGGTGGTGGTGTTGGTAATGTTGAAAATTTTTGGACAAATAATATTTATTAGTAATTGTTACTAATAAATAAATTATTAATATGTCCAAAGAGTAGAGATGAATGTGATATCGATACCATAAAGTGTGTAGTTGAGAATTGAACATTGGTAAAAATGGAAATGGGTTTGTCCAATATTGGTAGAACGCTAGAGAGTTGCCTTAGAATTTTTAGATGGTCGGACCGGGTCATGACACATGTGTCATATGGGTTGCCAAGTGTCATGATCTAAGCTAGTGTGATGCCATGTGTCGTATACATGCGATGAGTCATCGGCTAGGTGTCATCTCCTAGTGAAGTGTGTTCCACGAGATAACACGTGTCATGGTGACTCATCACCTAACCAACTATATATAGAAAGGTCGGGTGAGTGGTTTCAATATACCAACGCACCCAAAAACCCGACCACATCAGTCACGACCCGCATACACGTTCACACATAGTCTAACCAGTTCGCTCGCCACACACATGAAACCATTCGAGTTCCTGCCTATGATATGTTCTCTCATTTCCAACTTTGATGATCCCGAACTCTTGTTACAAATATATTTCGGGTGCTAGGGTAATCCCGGCAGTACATACTGCTTCGGCTGTTGTACCCTTGGAAACAGACAGGCTCGCGGAGGTAGCCCAAAATCTGTTTTAAGATTGTAGGTCATGGGTTACGATTTTATTAAACAATATTAATAAAACAAATAAATAATCTATTTATACAATTTGGGAAATTTTAGTATATATACCGTGTACAATCTTAAAACATATTTTAAACTTTCACAAGATTGTTGAGACAATCTTAAAACCTTTATAAAGGATATTGGGTTCACGAAAGTTTATAATTATTAATTTGATTTTTATAATTAAATGCTTTGGGAAAAGTTTTATGTAGTACATTTGAGTAGGGATTTGTGATTGGATGTAACATTCATTACATTTCAAACCCGAAAATCTGACTTGTTTTAAATTTTCGGTTTTTATATATAAATCCTACTATACTATTAAAACAAATTAGTTTGCCTCCAGATGGTCCTTTTCTATTGGACGATTTCCATATCTTCCATAATATCTACCACTTCTCTATTTTTCTTACCAACTAAATAATTCAAAAATACTAATAATTAAAATAGTTATGTAACCATGAAAGAGAAACCCGGTTTCCAATTTTGTTTTCTTTCATCTTCAATTCAATACACGCATTCTTTCATACCAAACCTTTTAACCTAATCAACCAAAGCCTCCATTCAATCGGCCATTATTGTATATCAATAATATAATGATTTCGTTATGTTCTTCATATAAAATCGAAAACGGATATCGGATTATAAATTGGGCAAGTGACGGTATTGGATAATAACGATTGCTTTGATTCGATTCTGGAAATGATTTCAGAAGATCCATGGCGATTGTTACTCAGATCTTCACATCGATGGTTAGTATTTTACATTGTTAGGTTTGTATCTTCACATCGATGGTTAGTATTACATTAACATATTAACCTAGGTTATTATTTTACATTCTTAGCTTACTATGTTTAATGTTTAATTGATATGTTTCCTATGGTTAATGGTTAACGTTTAATGTAAATTTTTTTTAACCTATAGTTTAGATTATTAACCTAGGTTAGTATTTTACATTCTTAGGTTATCAGGTTGAATTGTTAATTGTTTGTGTAAATTTATATGTTTCCTCTGTTTAATGTGTAATCTTTAATGTTTACTGTTTAATGTCTAATATTAAAAAATTTAAATTATGATATTTCTTATATTTTGAATGTAATTGTTATGATGACATGTTTCATAATAAATTATGGTATTTCTTAGTATTTTAAATTGTTTAATGTGTAACTGTTTCCAAATTTGATTAACAGTAATTGCTTTTTATTAAATCATATCATTACTATAAGTTTACAACTTTTTACGGATTTGAATTTGAATTCAAATTCAACTTAGTTTGTTTAATTTTGTAAACATGAATCGTCCATTTTATTTAATTGATTCATATTGATCATATTGATATGTTTCCTATGTTTATTTCGGGCAATTATGGTATTTGTTAAATATTCAATTTTTAATGTGTAACTGATTCTAAAATCAACTTAATATGTCTAATTTTGTAAACATGAATTATAATATCATTTCATTCGTATGCCATGAGTTATGACTTATTATTGATATTGTGTTATTAATCAACCCCTAATTAGAATCGGTTATTACTTTCAAATTAACTAAATATGAATTATCAATTACATTTTTGAAATCCCTAATTCTATTCCATAAATTTACTATAATTACACATTTCCTTTTAATCTAACAATTCAAATTTTGAAACAGAATATGGTCATCTATAAATACTACAAAACCGAATAAAGAAAATCTCACATTTCTCACTTCCTTCCTGAACATTTATATTTATGTCATTCTCAAGGTTTTTTAATTTTCTTCAAATTATAAATATGAGTTATTGAATCTTTAATCTTTACTTTAATCTTATTTTTTCTGACACAGCAACATGGAAGCATCAAACATTACCATGTTCAATGATTTGGATGTTTCCAACAACGACTGTGTACTGAAAGTTCGTATTCTCAGACTATGGCGTTTGAATGACAACAATAAAACCGGAGAGGATTGGTCCATTGAAATGATTTTACAAGATGAGATGGTATTATTCTATAAAAATATATTTGTTTTTAGTAAAAAATTTTCCTCCTCATTTTATATATTTAATAACTAACATTGTTTGTGGTATTAATAATTTTTTTTCCTCCTCATTTTTTTCCTCCTCATCGTTGATGTAAAACTCAAGCGCAAGTTGGATGACACCTTCGATGTTCATGATGACACTGGTATGTCTGCAACCAAGACGAAGGTTAACGAACAAGAAATTGTTGAGACTAATGTTGGTCAGGGAGATATCGTTGGAGTGGAAAAGATATAAAAGAGAAGGATTTTGAGTTTTCGTAATAAATTAAACGTTTTGCATGCATTTATGGATTCTTTTTTTCGGTTTTGTAACATCCCGAATTTTCAAATAATAATATTTTAAATATTATTTCTTATAATGGACAACTTACTTGAGTAAATAGATAAATAGTAAAATGGTAAAAAGGAAAGATAGGGAGGTTAATTAAAGATAATTAATCATGGACTAAAAAGGAAAGATGGGCCTTAGGTCCATGGGCTTAAGGGAGTATAAATACCCCTTAAACCCTAAATCTTTCCATTTCCATCCATCTTATCCACTTTACACCACAAAACACACCTACAAACCCTCCTATTTCGGCCGCCACCTAGATCAAGGAACCAAGATCAAAATCAAACCTTTTATTGATAGATCTTTGGGAGTACAAGCTAGATACAAGATCAATAACTCATACAAGCTAGCCGTAACCTAATAACCATATAAAGGTATGTACTTTACGTTTAAAGGTCACATTTTTATGAACATTTTGCCATGAAACTTGACCCTAGAATAGATTGGACCTAGATGTCTCATAAAATACAAACTTGATGATTAAAACGGACTTAATGGTCTAATGATAGTATACGGCTCAAGATGAATCCTAGATCTAACCTAGAACGTTTTACACATATAAAAGTCTAAGATTTATGCCTAAAACGGGATAGATCTTGAAGCCATGATAGTAATGGGTGTAAAACGAGTATGAACGATGATAATATAGGATTAAAGGTTCATGATTTAAACCATGTAATCTGGGTAGGATGGAAACTTAAGATAGAAAATGGGCTGAACTTGGAGTTTTCGGCCAAGCTTGGGGAATCCATGGTCAACCCTTAGGGTTCTCGGTTAGCGGACAGTCAACAAAGTTCTCGGCCAAACGAGTTCTCGGCTAATGAGTTCTCGGTCGGATACGGGTTCTCGGTCGGATACGGGTATTTGGTCGGGTATAAGCTTGGGTCAACATGGGTTCTCGGCTGAAACAGGTTCTCGGTCAAGACCTGTTGACCTTGGGCCTGATTAGTTGGGCCCAGATGTTATGATTAGTGAACCCAATCTAGCTAGTTGGCCCATGTGTAGGAATTTAACAAACCAAGCCCATAGAATCATGTTGGTTAACTTAGGTACCAACTTAATCAAGTGAAATGTTAATTAACATATATATATATATATATATATATATATATATCTAACAGTTAGCCGAGCCCAGTTAAAGAAAGGAATTACGATAAACGGTGAACGCAACAGGATCCATGTGAGTTTCTAGCCTCATTTCCTTGTTATGTTTTCGGGGCTGTGTGCATACTCGATGTGATAGTTAATACACTTACCTTAAATGGTAAGTGTATGCCATGTATGATTTATATGTTATTTATGTATGTGAAGGAAAGCTTGTCGGTACGTGAACGATCTTCGGATATTGCACGTATTGACAAGGGAGATATGAATATGAAAGATGAATGCGTATGATATATATATATATATATATATATATATATATTGTACAACATATTAGTATATAATAATTAAGGAAAGTATATGTATGTTATCGGTATGTAAAGACAGTATGTACGAAGAAGAAGAAAGAGGGATCAGACCCTAATAATATCTGAGGTAGAGAAGAAAGGGATCAGACCATAATAATATCTGAGATAGAGAAGTAAAAAGGGATCAGACGCTAATAATATCTGAGATAGACAAGAAAGGGATCAGACCCTAATAATATCTGAGATAGACAAAGGAAAGAGGGATCAGACCCTACACTACAAATAAAATGTCATATAGTGGCATACAAAAAGTGCCATTAAAAAACAAAAAAGTGCCACTAAAACACCCTTTAAGGATGTGTGGCACACAAAAAAAGTGTCACTAGAAGCGGTGACGCTAAAGCCTTTTAGTGGCCTTTTTTCCATCTACCGCACAAAACTTTTGGACTTTTAGTGGCACTTATTTTTGTGCCACAATATAAAAAAAACTTTTGTGGCACAATTTTTATGCTTTTAAAAGGTAATCTAGGTTACATATCCACACTAGTTTTAGTGGTAATTTTTTTTGCCACAATATAAAAACCCTTTTATGACTAGTAAAATATGTTTCTTATTTAAATATATACACCATTTTAATTGGCACGTAATTTTGTATAAAATCACATGATTTACAACATAAAGTATACATTCGATAAAATTGTAAATGATGAAATCATAATATTATAACTTCAATAACAAGTTCAATCCAAAACATATTCTCAATGCCAAATAAAAATTGTGTAACAGGTATTGACTACACTATTTCGTTGATAAATAGTAAGTGAATCTATCAAAGAAGCACCATTACTCTTTGAGACTGGCATCCTTCCAACTAATCGAATGTATACTCTTTTCTTCGGACCTTAAACTTTTGAGTATTGGTCACTTGTAGAATCATTTGGATCGTCGGGTGTGATTGTAGAGTCATTTGCAGTATTTTTTAATGATGCCTAAACACATAATAAAATAGGTAATCATTAAAAAATATACACACCCATGATGTATAGAAGAATTAAAATACATTACCACAACGTGAAGAGCTTTATCATCAATTCCATCTTTACGAGTGGGGGTTTTTATATACATTTCTCCTCGTGTTAGATATACATCATTATTCTTCATTGCCTATAATTTGTGTTGATGGTTAGTAAGGGAAATAAAAACCCAAAAATACAATAATAAATGTCAAAAATAACCCGAACAATACCATTTAAGGACCAAGTCAGCAAACAACTTTGCCACACTAACAATAGGCTACTTCATCTTGAGCGGCTCGATGTTTTAACATCACATATTCTCTACACAGCAATACATTAAAATATGCTATATAAAATCTGGATTCAAACATTTATATATATTTTATATACCATAAGCCTAATACACACGTAACGCACATATGGACAGTAACCTAGTATTGTGCACAAAAATCTGCTAAAATGGAACATAACTGTTGTAAGAAAGTTACTTTCACTGATGCTCATAATAGGGCCACTAACACATAACTGTATGCACCACATATGAGTCATATACTCATATTGAATATTAGTAAATCAAAACAAAATTATGTCAAGTTATTTCCACTAATATGATGAAACATCCATCATTCATCAACATAATAAACATCACGTATACTAAGGCCATCGATTTCATTTTTATATTGTTAGAAAGCTTCACTGCTTTTCAGAAGTGATTGGCATACTAAATTTGTATACTTTAGGCCAGTTCATAAAAACTCATTACTATCCATGAATAATAGTTGCAAAGAAAGTCTGTTAACACCCATGAATAATAAGTAGAATTCCCCATATCTCTAGTATCCTAAAGTTAATAACAAAAAACATTTACGTAGCTTAACATTTCATATTTTCATGTATACCTAGCAAACTGGGCGGGTGATGTGTGAAAAACGTATATAATATTAAATACCAACCTAAAAAACAAACAATCGGCAAGTGTACCGGTCGCAATGTAGTTAGAAAGTAAGAACGGATATCGAACCTAGGACACTATGGGTAAACTCTAATTATTAAACCTAAAAGATTACTAACCTAGACTTTCTTTTGATTTCTTAGAGTTCTTTTTTTTTATTACTTAAACTAATAATGCTTAACTAATTAATAATTAAACTAAAAATAAAACTTTATAAAATTGGGTTTAAAACAAATATGAGAAACGACTACCTAGATAATGGAATTCGACTAGTTAAACTTAATAGCTAACGAACTTGACTTGGTTGAAAAACAATATCTTAAAAAAATATGACACTAAAGACCACTAAAATACGCTAGATCGCCTTCCGGCCTCACCAACGACACCCTAGAACTCTAATGGCATGTGAAACTCAATTGTTAAAGGGTTGGATCACCTCCCAGTCTCACCTTACCTAATAATACTACGGTACTCCAAAACCCAAATCACCTCCCGGCCTCTTCGGAAACAATATATATTAATATACAAGGGGTATTTTTAATTAACTTGAACACAACTTGTATCACAATAATCTGTGGGACCTAGGATAACTCACTCACGTACAATTATTACCCAAACCCGCAAAAGACAAAGATGACACAACTCTAAATTGCCTCCCGGCCTCTCTAGTGAAAGAATAATAAAATCTAGTAAACTTTTATAAATAATTCCTACGGTTATTTCGACCATAAACCGCAAACAAATTGAAAACACAAAGTAGACAACATAATCAAGCGCCTAACAATCTCCAAAAAAACTATTAAACACAAGTGGAATAAATATTAAAGCAATAAACTAGATTTTATTACGCAACAATATCATGACCAAAATAGTTAAAAACTTTACCACAATATTAAATCAACCAAAGTCAAATAATAGTTCGTCAAACAATTAATATAACATAGTACTCAAAGTTTTTAGATTATGGTAATCCTCCCTAAGCATCGAAATTCGGTTTCACCATTTTTTAAATTATTATAAATAAGAAATCTGCTAAAGAGGACTATCAAAACTAGTTGGGCCTATCGACACATCCCAAGCTTAGTACGTTATCTTTTATTTAATCTTATATATAATAGTAGTTTTAAAAACCAATCTCAAATTTTTCTATCATTTTCCATTATTTGCAAAATATTTCATTAAAAATTCGGGACATTTTTTTTAACCTTTTTTTTAACAATTTTTTTTATTTTTTTTTGTTTTAAATTTTATATTTTTTTCTTTTCTTTTTTTTTAATAAAATTTGAAACAGTTCGTATTATTATTATTATTATTTTTAAACTTTTTTTTTGCCCAAAAGAAAACATCAGTTCCCATCCCCACAGATAAATTCTACATTGTCCCCAATGTAGGAATAAAGAAAGACAAAAAATAAAGCAGAATAAAAAATATAAGCAAATAAAGCTATAAATTTGAACAGACTCCCCTGGTAATAATATGGTTATCTTCAAAAGTCTCGTTCCAAGGCGACCGTATAGCAGTTCATTCGCGGCCGCGGCTTTTAGGTGTCCTCTACAATATGATAGGCTTAGAAAAATTCCTCGTCCGAATGGAGATTGAGTACGAACGAGAAAATCCAATCCTGCAAAATAAGACTCAAAACAACCCAAAGCAGACAACAAACAGACTCTAAGGAATAAAAAGACTCAAAAGAAAAATAAAATAAGGCAGAATAAAAATAAAAAATAAAAGAAAATAATGCAACTAAGTTTTATACAAACTCTACAACGCAGGAAAAATCCCGAGTGTGCTCTCTTCCTCTACTCTCCAGGCGGGTCAAGGTAGATCGCCTCCTCCTCGCGATCACCAAGTGGACCTCCAACATAATGCTTCAGTCTATGCCCATTCACTTTCCAAGAATATCCATCATCAGCCTCTATCTCAACCGTTCCATACGGGAATGCCTCTTTCACAATAAATGGAACAGCCCATCGGGATTTCAATTTACCCGGAAACAACTTCAACCGGGAATTATACAGAAGCACCTTATCCCCACACTTAAACTCTTTGGGACCCTTAATATGTTTATCATGACGTTCCTTTGTCCGCTCCTTATACCCCCAACTTCTTTCATATGCCTCACTCCGTAACTCTTCAACCTCGTGAATTTGAAGAAACCGACTCTTTCCCGCCGCAGATAAATCAAGATTCACGGCTCTTAAAGCCCAATACGCACGATGTTCTAACTCAACGGGAAGATGGCACGCCTTTCCATAAACTAACCTAAAGGGAGTGGTCCCGATAGGCGTTTTGAATGCAGTACGAAAGGCCCAGAGTGCATCATCTAGCTTTTCAGCCCAGTATCCGCGACTGTTCCCTACTGTTTTCTCTAAGATTCTCTTAATTCCACGATTGGTGTTTTCCACTTGACCACTAGTTTGAGGATGGTAGGCCGTAGAAAGTCGATGGGTGACCCCATAACGTTTCAGAACCTTATCTATCTGAGCATTACAAAAGTGGGTACCCCGATCACTGATCAGGGCCTTAGGAGTACAAAATCGAGCAAAGAGTTTTCGAAGGAATCCCACTACAACCCGCGCGTCATTTCTAGGTGAGTCTTGAGCCTCCACCTATTTAGACACGTAGTCGACAGCAACGAGGATGTATATGTTCCCTCTAGACATAGGAAACGGACCCATAAAATCAATGCCCCAGATATCGAAGATCTCAACCACCTGGATGGGGTTTTGGGGCATCTCATTTCGGAATGAGATGTTACCAGCTCTCTGACACGCGTCACACGAACGAACAAACTCATGTGCATCACGAAAAATAGTCGGCCAATAGAATCCCGCATCGAACACGCGTTTGGCGGTATAAGTCGCACCAAAATGGCCGCCAGTCGGGCCCTTATAACAATGTCGAAGAATACTACGAGCTTCATCACCAAAAACACATCGCCGAATCACCTGATCGGAGCCAATACGGAATAAGTATGGATCCTCCCAAATGTAGAACTTGATATCTGCAAAGAACTTCTTCTTTTGCTGATATGTCAGCCCGGGCACTAACTCACCAGTGGATAGATAATTAGCAAGATCAGCAAACCATGGAAACCCCTCATCACTCGCCTTTACATACAGTAGAGTCTCACCCGGTAAATCATCACCAATTCCCTGTTCCCGGGTCTTGTCCATGTCAGAATTTTCTAGTCGTGATAAGTGGTCGGCGGCAACATTTTCAGCTCCTCTCTTATCTTTAATTTCTAAATCGAACTCCTGAAGCAAAAGGATCCAACGAAGGAGTCGAGGCTTCGCATCTTTCTTAGCGAACAGGTACCGTAGAGCCGCATGATCAGAGAAAATGATAGTCTTAGAAAGCACGAGATAGGAACGGAATTTATCGCACGCGAAAACAACAGCAAGAAGCTCCTTCTCTGTCGTGGTGTAATTCTCCTGAGCATCGTTAAGGGTCTTGCTAGCATAATAGATGGGATGAAAATGTTTTTCTCGACGCTGTCCTAACACGGCTCCAACAGCAAAATCGCTCGCATCACACATTATCTCAAACGGAATAGTCCAATCGGGAGCAACTAGAATATGAGCACTCACTAACCTCTCCTTAATCAACTCAAAGGCCCTCAAACACTCCTCACTAAAATCGAATGGACTATCTTTCTCTAGAAGCTGGGTCATCGGACGGGAGATTTTCGAGAAATCTTTATTAAATCGGCGGTAGAATCCCGCATGACCTAAAAAACTACGAATAGACTTCACAGATGTTGGCGGTGGAAGTTTGGAAATGGTGTCTACCTTAGCTCTATCTACCTCAATCCCCGCACTTGAAATCTTATGACCTAAAACAATACCCTCACGAACCATAAAGTGACATTTCTCCCAATTAAGCATAAGGTTCGTCTCTTCACACCTAGCGAGCACTCGATCTAAGTTACGCAGAAAGTCATCGAAGGAATTCCCAAAGACAGAAAAATCATCCATAAAGACTTTCATGGAATCCTCGATTAACTCATGAAAAATGGCCACCATGCACCGCTGAAATATAGCAGGAGCGTTACATGATCCGAATGGCATGCCTCGGTACGCGAATGTGCCAAAGAGACATGTATATGTGGTCTTCTCCTGATCACCCGGGGCGATGGGGATCTGGAAATAACTAGAAAAGCCGTCAAGAAAACAGTAGAACTGTTGTCCTGAAAAACGCTCTAGCATCTGATTGATGAATGGAAGCGGGAAGTGGTCCTTTCGTGTGGCCTCGTTAAGTCTGCGGTAGTCGATGCTAACTCGCCACCCTGTTACAGTCCGTGTCAGTATGAGCCCATTCTTTTCATTCGTGATAACTGTCATACCGCCCTTTTTAGGGACCACCTAGACTGGGCTAACCCACGCGGAGTCTGAGATCGGAAAAATCAAACCAGCATCGAGCAACTTAATAACCTCCTTCTTAACAACCTCCTGCATGTTCGGGTTAAGCCTCCTTTGTGGCTGAACCACAGGTTTAAACTCGTCTTCCATAAAGATTTTATGTGTGCAAAATGACGGGTTTATACCTTTGATATCCATAAGCTTCCAGGCAATGGCATGCTTATGAGATTTCAGGACAACCATCAACTTCTCCTTCTCCTCCGTCTCCAAGCTCGAAGAGATGATGACGGGAAGTTGAGACCCCTCCCCTAAAAACGCATACTCGAGGTGAGAAGGTAAATCTTTAAAATCTAAAGATGGGGGGTTCTCAACAGATGGTTTTTCAATCAGAAACTCTCGCTCTTCAAGCGCAAGGACATTAGAAAAGATTTGGGAACTCATGATCAGCTCGTATCCTCCTGTCTCAGGTAACTGCTGCTCCTCCTTCTCCTGCAACTCAAAATCAAATTCTATCATCTCGAATAACTGATTTTCCACATCGATGATCTGGGTGTCGGACGTGTCTCTCTGGCAGACCTTCATAAGATAGTCGCCTACATGCATCATGAAAGTGTCGATGAAGTAGAGAGTGTCGTCATGCTGTTGAGTATGCCTCATGGATTGCTGCACGTCGAATGTGACCGTGTCATCATGAATTCGAAGAGTCAATTTGCCATCGGCAACATCAATGAGAGCGCGTGCAGTGGCTAAGAAAGGACGGCCAAGGATGAGTGGAACGTTCGAGTCCTCATCCATATCGAGAATGACAAAGTCGACCGGAAAGATGAATTTTTCCACCTGCACCAACATGTTCTCCACAATGCCCCTTGGGAACTTCACAGATCGGTCTGCCAGCTGGATACTCATTCGGGTGGGAAGAAGCTCTCCCACGTTAGGTTTGGTAAACACTGAATAGGGCATGAGATTAATGCTTGCACCAAGGTCGGCCAAAGAATTGCTAACATGAATATTACCAATCAAGCAAGGAATGGTAAAGCTGCCCGGATCTGTCATCTTCCTAGGAAGCTTGTTCTGTACGGCGGCATAACACTCCTCACTAAGAGTAACAGTCGAAAACTCCTCAAGTTTCTTTTTATTAGTGAGCAAATCTTTAAGAAACTTGGCGTGTTTTGGCATGTTCGCGAGATCTTCAATAAACGGGATGTTCACATGGAGCTTCTTAAGCATGTCGAGAAATCTAGAGTACTGCTCCGAATCATTCTTCTTCACTAGACGACCGGGATATGGCGGTTTTGGCTTATAGACGCGCACCGGTTCCTGTTCAGCCTGCTTCTCCTTCTCAACTGACGCACCGCCTGACCGTGAGGTACTTGCTGGCCTCGCCTCTGGTTCACCTTATCAGGCGGTGTCTCCATCTCCAGCTCCTCATCAACTTCCTCCTCACTTGGTGTATCTCTAACGACACCTCGCCCACTTCGGGTGGTTACTGCCTTGGCCTGGGCATTTTGAAATGGTTTAGAATAGGTGGGGCCGGGATTAGGGACGGTGTTACTTGGAAGACTCCCCAAGGGTCGTTGATCAATCTTTGCGGACAACTCACCAAACTTGGCCTCGAGATTCTGAAATGCGACCAGTTGTCCCTTCATGAACGTCTCATGCTGCATAAGAGTGGATTTGGTATTGGCATCATTTTGTAAGAGCTGATTTAACAATTGAGATTGGTTAGCCAACATCTCCTCGATCTTAGAAGTACTATTTGGCACAGAAGTAGGATCGGGGGCGGGTTCTTGGAACAGATTCTGGCGTTGCTGATAACCGGTGTTACCTGCCCGCCAATTAGAGTTAGAATTATTGTTTCGCCACCCAGAATTGAAAGAATGGTTTTGATTAGCAAGAAAATCTACCTCCTTCTGAGAATCAACGGGACAATCGGCTGTCTCGTGATTTCCACGACATATCTCACACCTACGAGTTTGTAACTTAAGCTCTTTAACTTCCCTCTTCAGTGCCTCCACATCTGCCAACCCACTCGTATTCTGATCAACATGATGCACTCCACGTGATGCTGAAATGGCTGCGGCCTTGGCAGCCGAGACGGACCTTCTACTCGTTCTATGCTGATCCCTTAATGCAATGCTCTCGAACATTTCTTCAGCCTACTCTATGGTGAGTTTATCGAGCATGTTTCCTCCGGCGGCGGTATTGAACCGCTGTTGGGTTTCGGGAGTAAGACCGTTATAGAACTTTTCAACCACAGCCCAATCGTTTAGGTCATGCTGAGGACAACGACTTATAAGAGTTTGGAAACGCTCCCACGCGGAATAATAGGACTCATCGGGGTCCATATGAAAAGAACGGATTTGTTCGCGTAGACGCCCGGCCTTCGATGGAGGGAAATACTTCCTAAGGAACTTGGATTGCAAGTCTGCCCATGTGGCGATTGAGGCGTTCGGAAGAGAGTCAAACCATGTGGCTGCACGACCAGAAAATGAGAACGGGAATAACTTAAGATGAATGACGTTGGACGAGATATTATTAATATTAAAAGTTTCGCAGATCCGCACGAATCGGGACAGGTGTCCCGGAGCGTCTTCGTCATCCAAGTCGTGGAACTGAGCAGAATTTGTGATAGAATTCATGACGTGAGAGGGGATTTGCCAATTTTGGTTATTAGTCTCAGTAGGTCGGACAATTGCAGATCGGGTTCCCACGATGCCATCGTTGGCTCTAGCATGAACGATTTGTCTCGGTGGTGGAACGGCGTCGCCCATTTCTATTCTAGGAGTAGAGACGCTAACCTGGATGTCGGGTGAATCGCTCTCGCTATCTGTAGTCTCCTTAAGTCGCTCTTGAAACTCTCTCTCGGGCTCTTTTGATGCAATGAATAAAGGTGGGCCTTGAGAACGGGTATTATACATAAACTAAAAATAAAAAAAATTAATTTAGAATATTTTTTTGTTTTTAAATTAACTAAAACTAAAGGCAAAAATAGCAAGTAAAAGCACCTAAAGGAAAAATAACAACTAAAAAGCAAATAAACAATTAAACAGATTAGATAATCAAGTCGGTTTAAACAAAGAATTTGCCAGTGTCCCCGACAACGGCGCCAAAAACTTAATGTGTGAAAAACGTATATAATATTAAATACCAAGTTTTACCGAATTCACCTAAAAAACACACAATCGGCAAGTGTACCGGTTGCAATGTAGTTAGAAAGTAAGAACGGATATCGAACCTAGGACACTATGGGTAAACTCTAATTATTAAACCTAAAAGATTACTAACCTAGACTTTCTTTTGATTTCTTAGAGTTCTTTTTTTTTATTACTTAAACTAATAATGCTTAACTAATTAATAATTAAATTAAAAATAAAACTTTATAAAATTGGGTTTAAAACAAATCTGAGAAACGACTACCTAGGTAATGGAATCCTACTAGTTAAACTTAATAGCTAACGAACTTGACTTGGTTGAAAAACAATATCTTAAAAAAATATGACACTAAAGACTACTAAAATACGCTAGATCGCCTCCCGGCCTCACCAACGACACCCTAGAACTCTAATGGCATGTGAAACTCAATTGTTAAAGGGTTGGATCACCTCCCAGTCTCACCTTACCTAATAATACTATGGTACTCCAAAACCCAAATCACCTCCCGGCCTCTTCGGAAACAATATATATTAATATACAAGGGGTATTTTTAATTAACTTGAACACAACTTGTATCACAATAATCTGTGGGACCTAGGATAACTCACTCTCGTACAATTATTACCCAAACCCGCAAAAGACAAAGATGACACAATTCTAAATTGTCTCCCGGCCTCTCTAGTGAAAGAATAATAAAATCTAGTAAACTTTTATAAATAATTCCTACGGTTATTTCGACCATAAACCGCAAACAAGTTGAAAACACAAAGTAGACAACATAATCAAGCGCCTAACAATCTCCAAAAAAACTATTAAACACAAGTGGAATAAATAATAAAGCAATAAACTAGATTCTATTACGCAACAATATCATGACCAAAATAGTTAAAAACTTTATCACAATATTAAATCAACCAAAGTCAAATAATAGTTCGTCAAACAATTAATATAACATAGTACTCAACCAAAACCTAGGTAGCATAAAAGTTTAACTACTCATAACAATAAATAAGGCTGAGGGGTGCGGAGCGCGAGAAAGGGCGCAAGAGGCGAGACGGTCGCGCCCCGGGGCGCGAGGACCACACCACCGAGGCGTGAGAGGGGCGCGAAAGGGGCGCGAGCGCGGAAAAAGAGGCAGGCGCCAGGGGGTTCGCGGGACAGGTTGAGCGTGAGGGGCATGGGGAATGGTGAAAAAGAGCCGTTTGAAAGTATAAATGAGTCGTTGGCTCTTAATTTTTTTAAAAAAAAAAAAAAATTTCTACTCCTATATATTACCCATTTTATACAACACTTTAACACAACTTCAAAAAACATCAAACTTACCCATTTCTTTATACAACACTTCCTATATATTACCCATTTCTTTCAAACTTTTTTAAAAAAACCTTTACAAAATCCTATATAATACCCCTAAATCAACCCATTTTTACCATATCAAACACAACTTCAATCTCCAAACAACCCATCGTCCCATTTTTTTTTTAAAAAATAATGTCGTCGTACTCGTCTGATTCCGACTCCTCCGAAGAGGATGATTTGCTTCTTCATGTAGGGGGAGTTTTGACCGCAGCCGTGGTAAATCTCTTGCAAAATCAAGCCCATCAACCCCGACTCCCGAGGGTTAGAGCACCACCTCGTGATCGTGATCGATCGGGTGCTAACGATACTTTGATGAGGCATTATTTTAGCCCTCAACCGGTATACGTGGAGTCGGATTTTCGAACTCGTTTTCGAATGAGCAGGCAATTGTTCACGCGTATAGCGAGTGATTTAGAGTCACGGTATCCCTTTTTCCAACAAAGGGAGGATGCTAGGGGTCTTCCCGGTTTTACCCCTCTTCAAAAATGCACGGCTGCTATCCGTCAACTAGCGTACGGCATCTCGTCGGACGCTTTGGATGAGTATTTACAGATGTCGAAAAGGGTTGCACGTGAATCCCTTCATTTTTTCTGCCAAGGTAAAAAACATTAATTTTACTTTTTATTAAATATTTATTACATTTTTTAATATATATTGTACGTAGGAGTCATATCGACTTACGCTCGGAGATATCTGCGTAAACCTACAACGTATGACATCCAACGCATATATGAGGTGCACGCAGAAAAACATGGTTTTCCTGGGATGCTAGGTAGCATCGATTGTACGCATGTTGGATGGGCTATGTGTCCAACGGCCTGGCGAGGTCAGTTCCACCGTGGTGATCATGAAGGGCCGACCCTCATACTTGAGGCGGCGGTGTCACAGGATCTTTGGTTTTGGCATGCTTTTTTTGGTGTTGCTGGGTCAAATAACGACCTTAATGTTATCGATCAGTCACATTTGATCAACGACCTTATCGACGGGGTTGAACCACCTCAATCTTTTGTTGCAAATGAAGAACTCTTCAAGTACGGGTACTATCTGGTCGATGGTATTTACAACGAATGGGCTGTGTTAGTTCAAGCTTTTACAGATCCAGTCGCCGACAAACGGAAGTATTTTACGAAGAAGCAAGAGTCTGCTAGAAAAGATATTGAAAGAGCTTTTGGAGCTATAAAAAAACAATATTATGTTCTGGCGAACCCGATACGTTATTGGACTCGGGAGAGGATAATGGACGTCGTCTACACGTGTCTTATCCTACACAACATGACGTTAGAAGACGAGGGCAAAGCTATATGCCAAAACTACCAAGGTGACATTCCGCCACAACCGTCCACAATCAGTGATCAACAAAAACTTCATAACATAGCAAATATCAAGAGCCGTGAGATACACGGGGATCTTCGACATGAGTTGGTTGAACATTTGTGGGCGAGGCGACCAGAGAATCTTGTATTAGATTAGTGTTATTATTAAGTATTATTGTTTGTTTAATTTTTAGTATGTTTTTTTTTGTAATTTGAATTTTAAAAAAAATGTGTGTTTTTTTAAATAATTTATGAGTTTTTTTAATAATACGTTTTTTTAATACATTTATAAAACAATAAAAAAATAAACCGCTCGCGCCCCCTCTCGCGCCCCTCCACACCATGGCCCGGGGCGCGAGCACCACTACCAACACCCATCTTATCAACTTTCTCTCTCTGCCACACGTCACAATATTATTGGCTGGCGCCCCCACTCGCGCCCCCTCTCGCGCCCCCCACACCCCTCAGCCTAACATCACAAAACAAGAATATACCATGTCTTTATAAATCATAAATCAAAATTTAAAGTAATAGAATATGCCTTTTTTTTTAATTGATGTGATGTTGTGTCGAAAGCTGCGCCACCCAATTGACTTATGTAAGTCTTCTGCCTTTTTCGTTTCTTTTTAACCTACGCCTCTTGGACCAAAATCCCAGGAACCTCAATTTGATATATTATATATGTTCTGCTCCCTTTCTTTTGCTTTTACGTCCACACCAAGAAAACACAAAACCCACCGCTCAATATATTATGTTGTTGTACTTTATACTTTACGACAAACCAAAATCGGTAGCCGCCCAATCCTCTCTGGTTCTCTCTATCTCTATATATTATATTATAGTGTAGGGTTTTTTTTTCAATAACTCTCCAACTTGAGCCCCACTCCCAAACTCCACCAACAAATTTAATTTCATAGGCCCAATTCTCTTTCTCTTTTTGTTTACTTGCTTAGCCTTGGGATCAATTTAAAATAGTTCAACAAGATCTCCTGCACTTTGTAAAAAAATAAAAATCATAAGTAATTGGAGCATGGTTAACGTGAAATTTTATCTTTTATTAAGCATGTGAGCATGAAACTTCATAAAATATGTGGCCATTTATTCCACCAATTATTACTTTGATGCCATTTTGGTCTCAAGTTTAGCATAAATACTTTAATTTAGCTCGTTTAAAAATTTAATCTTTAAAATCCAATTACGAGCAAAATAAAAATATATTCAATAAAAACTGGCTCAAAATATTTGAAACTGTGAGAAATATCTATATAATAATATGTATATTTTAAACCATATCAGCGGGGTAACAGACCAAGGTTCAGGTTATGATGGTTTCAATTAATAAGACATTAGAGCTTTCAATGTAACCAGAGTTAAGTTACTGTCATAAAAAATGATTCAAAATAGTCAAGAACTTAACCTAATGATCACTTTGGTAGAGGTGCAACGTGTTATGCCTATTTCCTTTTGATGGAACCTGTTCTTTTGCTGTGTTTGATTCATCATCAGACCTACAAATACAAAAACAAAAACAAAAATCAAATATTCAGTTTGAAAATCTTGAAACAAGACCAAAGATCAACAGTTCTAAAATATCAAATATTATTGTCGGACCGGGAGATCGGACGACCCGGATGACGTTATAAGTAATATAATAAAGAAAAATTTAGATGGCCCAGTTTTAACCCAAAATAAATAAAACTTAAGTTCCCTAATACTATAGCCAAAATTAAAACACACCGTTACTGCAGCCTTCTTTCTTCTATTTATTCTTTTCAAGATCTGGTTGCCACCACCATCACACACCACCACTGCGGCCGTTGTTCTTCGCCTCAGCTGCTACCATGTCCTGTTTTTCTTTTATTTTTGCTTCATGTATTGATAAGCCTTGGGCCAACAATAAATATAATTAAGGTGTTGATGTATTTGTTTTCAATTTGGTATTCTTCTCAGTTCCCACACAAAAACTTTGACTACATTTTGATTATTTTTCAATTAAAAAAAAGCATATGTCGGGTTAACCGGTGGTTTACCGGGTCCTGTCCGACCGCAAACGGCAAAACCCCGTCAGCTTTTTAGAAAACCGCCTAAATACCCTGAATAAGACCTGCAGGCCTGGTCGAACCGGTTCGGTGCGGGTTTCAAAATCCAAACATTGGGTTTCATTCTTCAACTCTCTTAACGATCATTATGTATTAGCTTGAATATAATTAAAAATCATGTAGGCTTATCTATATGAACTTAATTATATGTATAATGTTCTTTTCACGCCAAAGTTATGTGCTATTGACCTTGTAAACACTATTAAATTGCGAAGAACAGGATCGAGGGTGCAAATTAAGCAAGAAAATGGCAACATTACAACAAAAATCAAACTCTCTGTTTAAATTAAAGATCCTAATTCCTTAAACCAAGAAGGCATAGGCTTCGATTACCAAACAAAAAAGCTTATTGTTCAGACTATTCAATTTTGACTCCCCACTGATTGGATTAACTAACAAAATTAGCACGAAGGCCCAACTCAATCAGGAAAAATAATAGAAACGCATCATTGCACATAAGCTATACAATCACACATTCTTGATCAACTGAACATAATCGTTTCCTTTTTTTACTGACCTAGGACTGAAGCATCGATTAAACCACTATTAATCGGCTATTGAACCCGAACAGCTTCTGGCTATGAACCCTTCTGGAGATCGAACCAGAGAAGACCACCGAAATCAGGTCTGATAAGCGGTTTGAGGGTGAATTGGTTATGCGATTTGAGAGTGAAGATGGAGGCTAAAATTTTGAAGATCTGATTGCCGCTAATATGATGCTGGTGGTGAGCCTTGAGGGTAAATGGCGGGAAACAAAAATTTTCAATATGTAATTGCCGCTAGCTAATCTATACTCTATTTAAGTCATTCTTGCTTATCAAACCGATAAAAGGGCACACAAATTGACCTATTTGAAGTTTGAACTGCAATACAACTGAAGCAGGCCAGGACTCGCCCTTTGAAACCCAGCCCGAAAGCAGTAACGAAGCTTGAACGAAAACAACGGTGGTCGGACTCAAATTGTATTTTTTAACACAACCATATACGAAGGGGGGCCTGGCTCAAATTTTCAGTCGGAAACGGGTGAATTTATATTACATATACAAATTTTCAGCCGAAAAACGAGTTAATTTACACTACCGTGCAAAAAACAGGGACGCCAGGACCACCCTGGCCCTCACTATGCTTCGCCCCTGCCCAGAGGCGGTCCGTCCACCCTAGCAAACCATAATAATCCTTATAGCTATGCTAGTACTTAATGACCCATGATAACTTTATATGTAATATTAAATTTTGGCACTCACTATCCAGACAACAATTTACGTTATTAATAAAGATATTTAATGTGTGTTTATATATAAATATAGTCGTGCTAAACGGGTCAACTAGTGAACCCGCTAGGTTGATCCAAGCATAAATCATTTAGTTAAACAGGCTCGCGTGTTCCACCTGCAACTGATTCGAACTCACTTATACCAAACTCAAACTCACAAATTGCATGTTTTTTTATGTTGTGTAAAAAATTCACGCCCGAATAAAATTTATTTATATTTATATATTCATTATATTTTTCATCAAATACGTAAAAATACGGTGAATGGTCAATTATGGGTGACTAGTGTCAATTCATGTCATCGTTGGTTAATGATGGTCATTTAAATGTCACTTGAGACAATTAGCGTTAATCGTGGTTAATTATGATCAATTAATGGTGGCTAATTAAAATTACAGACATTCAGAAACAGGAAGATCCTTCTGTATCGAAATTTCTTAATGTTATTTGGGGAATGTTAAGGTTAATTATGGTCAGCGATGTTCAAACATGGTCTGTCGAAGCACGAAATGAATCTGACCTGATCCATGACGATGTTTCCACGGATATTCGAGATGAACGAACCACGACTTGATCTTCTTCTCCAGCTGCTTGAGACCTGCGATGGCTTTTTTGGGGGTGTGGAGGTGACTGCTAAAAAATCTCAAAGATCTCTTGTTTACAGACACAAAAAAGTGGTGGTGGCTCTTATTGAGCATGACCAACCCCTAATAAGGAGGTGGAGACCTCCTTATATAAGGGGCCTCATGGCCACCATCATGGTACCCTAATGGGCCTAGCCCAGTTAGGATTACCTTCACAAAACCCCCTCAGCCCAATAACATTGTATTAGTCCATATAACAAAATAAGCCAAACATAATAAATTTAGGGTCGTAAAACCGGGTTTAGTACCATACCCCTACAAGCCCCCCCAAGTCCAGCGTTGCTCCTGGGCGCGCAAGCGTTTAGGTGGAGCGCTGGACTTTATGAGGTGTGTTAAGGCGTGAGGCGGTTTTTTCCCTTTTCTTCGGTCTTATCTTTATTGTCTTTTGAGTTTTGGGAGGTTTTCTTCATGATGGTGACGTGTTGTGGTTTTTATGATAATGATGGTGCACTAGCATGAATAAGATATAGCACGCCGAATAATAAAAGCCTGCGCGCGTGGCGTCTTACGAGCTATAAGAATAATAAAAGCTTGCGCGCGAGGCGTCTTACGAGCTATAAGAATAATAAAAGCTTGCGCGCGAGGCGTCTTACGAGCTATATGAATAATAAAGCTTGCGCGCGTGAGGCGACTTACGAGCTGTAAAAATAATGAAGCCTGCGCGCGAGGCGACTTACGGATCTCTGAGAATAATGAAGCCTGCGCACGTGGCGTCTTACGAGCTATAAGAATAATAAAAGCTTGCGCGCGAGGCGTCTTACGAGCTATATGAATAATAAAGCTTGCGCGCGTGAGGCAACTTACGAGCTGTAAAAATAATGAAGCCTGCGCGCGAGGCGACTTACGGATCTATGAGAATAATGAAGCCTGCGCGCGTGGCGTCTTACGAGCTATATGAATAATAAAGCTTGCGCGCGTGAGGCGACTTACGAGCTGTAAAAATAATGAAGCCTGCGCGCGAGGCGACTTACGGATCTATGAGAATAATGAAGCCTGCGCGCGTGGCGTCTTACGAGCTATATGAATAATAAAGCTTGCGCGCGTGAGGCGACTTACGAGCTGTAAAAATAATGAAGCCTGCGCGCGAGGCGACTTACGGATCTATGAGAATAATGAAGCCTGCGCGTGTGGCGTCTTACGAGCTATAAGAATAATAAAGCTTGCGCGCGTGAGGCGACTTACGAGCTGTAAAAATAATGAAGCCTGCGCGCGAGGCGACTTACGGATCTATGAGAATAATGAAGCCTGCGCGCGTGGCGTCTTACGAGCTATAAGAATAATAAAAGCCTGCGCGCGAGGCGTCTTACGAGCTATAAGAATAATAAAAGCTTGCGCGCGAGGCGTCTTACGAGCTATAAGAATAATAAAAGCTTGCGCGCGAGGCATCTTACGAGCTATATGAATAATAAAGCTTGCGCGCGAGGCGTCTTACGAGCTATAAAATGATGATAATGACTGGCCCACAAGGGCCTCCTCCGCGCAGGATGAATATCCCGGCCTGTTTTCAAAATAATAATGGAGGCACAAATGGCCTGATAATAATAATGATGTCATAGGTGTTTGTGCGGCTCGTAGCCGAACCTGCAAAAACATGTCAACTAAAAGTGGATGTATTGCATGGTTCCCATCCTCGGGCAAATTATGAGGTGTGCCCAACCTTTAAGTTTGGCGCGTGGCCTATGGGTTTATGAGGATTCCCAACCTTTAAGTTTGGCGCGTAGCCATATGGGATATTATGAGGATTCCCAGCCTTTAAGTATGGCACGTAGCCATATGGGATATTGTGAGGATTCCAAACCTTTAAGTATGGCGCGTAGCCATATGGGATATTATGAGGATTCCCAACCTTTAAGTATGGCGCGTAGCCATATGGGATATTATGAGGATTCCCAACCGTTAAGTATGGCGCGTAGCCATATGGGATATTATGAGGATTCCCAACCTTTAAGTATGGCGCGTAGCCATATGGGATATTATGAGGATTCCCAACCTTTAAGTATGGCGTGTAGCCATGTGAGTACAATCATGGTTGTTCTTATCCTGATTTGGATTAGACTGTTCATTTGTTATGTCGCTTACGCGCGGCCTGCGCAATGTCTCCTTTATTCTCACGCGCGGATGTGGTGCGTGAGCGTGCATGATTCGTGAGCATCTAATATGCATGAGCATACGTGAAGCCCAATAACATATGTGATGCGTGAGCATATGAGATGCGTGAGCATGTGATATGCGTGAGCATACGTGATGCGTGAGCATACGTGATGCGTGAGCATATGTGGTATGCGTGAGCATACGTGACACGCGTGAGCACGCATGATGCGTGAGCATGTGATATGCGCCGCGAGCATAGGTTTTGGCTGTCCTCATGAGCATGTGATATGCGTGAGCTGTGGCGTAGAGTAATCGCCGGGAGCGCGCATGCGATCCGCTGTGGCGTAGAGTAATCGCCGGGAGCGCGCATGCGATCCGCTGTGGCGTAGAGTAATCGCCGGGAGCGCGCATGCGACCCGCTGTGGCGTAGAGTGATCGCCGGGGGCGCGCATGCGACTCGCTGTGGCGTAGAGTGATCGCCAGGAGCGCGCATGCGACCCGCTATGGCGTAGAGTGATCGCCGGGAGCGCGCATGCGACCTGATGTGGCGTAGAGTGATCGCCGGGAGCGCGCATGCGACCCGCTGTGGCGTAGAGTGATCGCCGGGAGCGCGCATGCGACCCGCTGTGGCGTAGAGTGATCGCCGGGGGCGCGCATGCGGCCCGCTGTGGCGTGTAGTGATCGCCGGGGGCGCGCATGCGGCCCGCTGTGGCGCGCACGATCTAGAGATTTTGAATATCCACATCAGGTAGGTTTTATGTAAAACCAACAGATCTAATAGGATTTATAGATCTATGAATATGAAGTGTGACTGTTGCTCAAACGAACCCAGATTCTGAAAAAATCATAACTAGATTTGGTATATTTCACTTAGAAAAAGCACAGATCTAAGGGTTTTCCCCAAAAGTTCGGTGGTATTTCTTCCTGTGTATTTCCAGATCTGGAAGTATTTTTAGATCTACGAATTTTTGGATTTCCATAGAACATATCTGAAAGAAGAAACCGTAGACCCGAGATATTGATGAACAGATCGGAGGGCCGAGACGAGAAGCGAAGCGTGGTTCATTGCCGTCCCACGGATGGCGCCAATGTCGAAACACGAGATGAATCTGACCTGATCCATGACGATGTTTCCACGGATTTTTCGAGATGAACGAACCACGACTTGATCTTCTTCTCCAGCTGCTTGAGACCTGCGATGGCTTTTTTGGGGGTGTGGAGGTGACTGCTAAGAAATCTCAAAGATCTCTTGTTTACAGACACAAAAAAGTGGTGGTGGCTCTTATTGAGCATGACCAACCCCTAATAAGGAGGTGGAGACCTCCTTATATAAGGGGCCTCATGACCACCATCATGGTACCCTAATGGGCCTAGCCCAGTTAGGATTACCTCCACAAAACCCCCTCAGCCCAATAACATTGTATTAGTCCATATAACAAAATAAGCCAAACATAATAAATTTAGGGTCGTAAAACCGGGTTTAGTACCATACCCCTACATGGTCAATAAATGGTTAGTTATGGTTATTGATGTTCATATAGGTAGGGCTATGTAACGGTTCAGAATCGCGAGAAGCGAACCGGAGCCGAATATGAACCGGAACCGAAAATGACTTAAAAATAGAACCGGAAACGAAACCTATTATAGTAAACCGATTCGGTTCCAGAACTGGTAAAGTCGTTTCTCGCTAATCGGTTCTGGCTAGAACCGGTTTGGTCGTTTATTTATCAAATGAGTTGTGCAAATTTTGCAAATTGCGAAACAACTTTATATTTTTTATTAAAACCTATATGTTAAAGTTAAATAAATCATTAGCAACGATAGATTAAATGAAGATCATAACATTTTATATCATATCAAACTAGGGATGAGCTTTTTTTTCCTAAATACCCGTACTCGTACCTGCTTAGTACCCGTACTTGTACATGTACGTGTCTATTGGGTACGGGTATCGGTACGCAAGTTTACTGATTATAGGTACGGGTACTTTCGGGTACATGTACGGGTATGGGTACGCAATTTAGCAAACTACTTTGATAGCTCAAATCAAAATTGATCATGGTTACTAGGTGTTGAACGTAAAAAAGAAGATTTGAATTAAATAATGATTGAATAGATGCCGGTTTATAAGTTACTCTATTAAAAAAGGGGTTGGTAAATTTAGTTAAAACGTTTTTTATACAGGTTCTTCGGTTCTAAGTCTAGAACCGCCGGTTTTACCAGGAACTATTTAATGAAAATTATGAGAACCGAGAACCATAAGGTAGCACACATTAACGGTTATGAGGCACCGGTTCGGTTCTGGTTCTGGTTCCTCGGTTCTTGCGGTTCCGAACCGTTTTTTGCTCACCCCTACATATAGGGTCTATGACGATAGATATATATGGGTCATTGATGGTTGGTTAGGATCCTTGATGAACGATCATAATTATTTATTGTAAGTTATGGTCGTTAATAGCCAACGGATATCAAACATAGTCAATGTTGGTCACATAATTAATGATCAGTCATAATAATCATATCAAATACACCGATTCGAAGACAAAGAGTGTGCATATAATCAATTTAATCTCTAAGTGTCAACTGAATTAAATGATTGACAAACACTGAGTAATAACTTTTCCATAGAAATAATTGCTAAATATAGAGGGTGTTTGGCTGAGCTTATTTTTTTTGCTTTTTAAAGGGTCAAAATGTCCAAAATATCAATCCAAAAAGCAAAAAACCTTTAATTTGGTGCTTTTGGAGGGGCATTTTGGACATTTTTCCCCTCCAAAAAGCAAAAGGCAAAAAAAAATAAGCTCAGCCAAACACCCCCATAATGCAAGGGTGTAGATGCGTTGAGCCGAGCCTGAACTAATCTCATTTTAATTTATGAGGGCCCAGATCGAGTGCGACTCGTTTAGAGCTGTATTTATAAGGCTCGAGCTCAGCTCGTGAGTAGTTTGTCTAGGTCGAGCTCAGCTCGTGAGTAGTTTTTCTAGCACAAGCTCAGCTTGTGAGTGATTTTTCTAGTTATATATTAATTTAATATTTTTATGCATTAATTTATTAATACAATAGTTATATATTTATATAAATATTTATATGCTAGTTAATTATTTTTTAATATTTTTGTATATACAAGTAGTTATAAAATAACACTTTGTTATTTATATAAATAAAAAGCACTTTAAGGTTTGCGAGTCGGATCAAGCTCGTTATGTGAAGCTCGGGCTCGAGTTTTATTACCAAATGAGCATTAATAAAAGCTCGAGTTCGAGCTTGTACTCAAACTTTTATAAGCCCAGCTCGGTTAGAATTTTTAACGAACTAGTTTTAACTTTTAAGTAGTTCAAGAGCGGCTCGACTCGTTTACACATCTATGTTTTCGACCCATTAATTAGTCAATAGAAAATATTAGGATTAATCTTATACATGGTAAAATGTTTTAAAAATAAATCTGTAACATCCTTAAATTTATAATGTTGAATAAAGGAAGTTATGTTTAGTGATTTCGCGTGATTAATTAATATCGGGTAAGGAGCGGGTCTTGGACTTGGATTAATTGAGATGGGTTAAATGAGAATGGGATTTCAGGGATATAAAATACCCCCAAAACCCCAAAATACCTTCATTTCCATCATTTTCCTAAAAACACTCCATAACATACACACCACCTACAACCGCCGGCGGCAGCCAAGGAGAGGGAGAGCGAGGTCCGAGAAAGAGAGAGCGGTTGGTTGTGATTAAGCAAGTAAACGAGATCCAAACAAACCTAAAAAGGTATGGTTTTTGATCTTTGAAGTTTAAAGATCCAAGCTTTTTAGTGTATAAACGACCGAAAATGGCCGGGTAGCGTAGTGGGTGATATTGAACCATAGCAAGGGTGTTAAAATCGCTTGAAATGTTGGACAGAAACCAAACAGCAGGCTGTCTGGGCAACTTCGCCTTCATCTGGGCAACTTCGCCTTCAAGCGATGAACTTCGCCTGCAAGCTAAGTTCGCCTGATGAACTTCGCCTGCAAGCTAAGTTCGCCTGATGACAAGTTCGCCTGAGGTTTAAGTTCGCCTGATGACAAGTTCGCCTGAAGTTTAACTTCGCCTAAAGCTAAGTTCGCCTGAGGTTTAACTTCGCCTAAAGCTAAGTTCGCCTGAGGTTTAACTTCGCCTGATGACAAGTTCGCCTGAGGTTTAACTTCGCCTAAAGCCAAGTTCGTTTAGAAAATAAATTAAAAATCTAATGAAAAATGTGTTAAGACAGTTAATGGAAATAAAATTTTTCCAAGCTGACCTGGCAGCTCGACCCCAGCCAGGGGCTCTGCCCCTTGGACCCTGCTAGGGGCTGCCGCCCCTAGACCCCGCTGCCAGGGGCGCTGCCCCCGGACCCCCGTTCGTTGTGGGTCATATAAAGATAGAAATACATTATAAGTAGTGATAATTAAATTGATATGTATACTTGTTATACAGTCAGCCGTGCACAACTGAAGAAAGGGATTACGATCAACGGAGAACGTAACCGTGTTCAGGTGAGTTTCTAGCCCCATTCCTTGTAATGTTTTATGAAAGTTTTATTTTCCGCGTAAATGTTTTAATCAACTCTGATAGTTAGAACTGTGTTTATGAGTAAATCCAACACGAAAGTAGGGTTACCGGTAACGGGGCCTTACAAGTTGGTATCAGAGCATAAGTTCGAGAGATTTAAGCATCCTACATGCTTAGACTCGAACAGAGTATGGGATTTAAGTAAGAAAGGAACGAAGATGCCAGTTCAAGAATGCCATATGTCGCTCAAGCAAGATCCGTAAAGGTAAATGGTATGATTAAATGATATATGTTAATGGGAAAGAAAAGATATGTGAACGACAGGGATAGGAATAATTGATTGTTTGATTTGACAAACTGCTTAAGTAGAACCAGCACAAATGGACTCATAAAGGGAAGTGTATAGGACACGGAAAGTAACGTGATCAGCTAATCACAACTGGCCACTGTTATTACCTGTTAGCCTTGCTATCCTTGTACTAAATAGTTCCTTGAGTGATGATGTTTGTGTTTTCCCTTTTAGAATACGATGACTGGATCTGGAGACATTGTTGGAGCTGGAGGTCGCACTGGACGACGTGGCAGGCCTCGTCGTGTCCGGCAACCTTCGGTTGAGACCGCTTCCAACACCGAAGTTGAAGGAAGCGCAGCGGGAAGAATCCCGGGAAACAACGAGGAAGTTCAACTTAGCCCTGCAGTTCAAGCAGCCATTGTTCATGCTGTGGTTGCTGCTGTGAAGAACCTGAATCCTGAAGGATCTGCTGGAAGCCGTGAACGAACTGCTGAAAGGGCGGGTGGTGATGGTAGAAAGGATGGGGAAGGAGAAAGAAGGACCTCGAGTGAGGATAAGTCTGTGGAAGTCGATGACAGGAGAAGAGGCCAAGGTGGGTGCAGCTATAAGTCCTTCAAAGGATGCGACCCGCCGAAGCTGACTGGTTTAGGAGACGCGATCGCTACTCTTCAGTGGATAACCGCCATGGATAAGGTTATCCGCATTAGCGAGTGCCGTCCCGATCAAGCGGTAGGTTATGCTACTCAATCATTCGAGGATGAGGCTATGTATTGGTGGGAGAGTGTGGAGCAAAGAAAGTCCCGGGAAGAGATCAAAGAGACGAGGTGGGAAGATCTGAAAGAGTTAGTAATGAAGAAGTTATGTGCTGACGCCGAGGTTGAAAAGGCGGAGATGAAGTTCTTGAACTTGAAAGCTGGGACAATGACACATCGTGAGTACACTACCGAGTTCAATCGAATGTCTAGGCTAGTACCCGATATGGTCAACACTGAGGCTAAGAGAATCAAGTGTTATGTGAGAGGATTACCCCAGAGAGTCCGCATGTTAGTCAGGACAAGTAAACCTACTACTTTCGATTCTGCTGTCGAACTCGCGGAAATGGTATATGCAGACATGACTGCGGATGATGTGGTGGTGGAAGACGAGAAGAAGGAGAAGAAATGGGCCGCTCCTGCTAAACGACCCGGTACTCAGTTATGGAACCCCAAAGATAAGAAGCAGAGAGTGTGGGAGAAGAGATCGTGTAAGACCTGCGGAAAGATGCATGGTGGTGAGTGCAAGTGGAGTAAAAGTCCTGGTGTTTGTCTCAAATGTGGAAAGACCCACGGTGGGGAATGCCGGATGGGGTCTAATGTGTGTTACAAGTGTGGGAAGGTGGGGCATTATGCCAATGAGTGCAGTGCAAAGCCAGCATGTTACAAATGTGGCAAGCCAGGCCACATGGCGAGAGAGTGCACAGATGGTGAAGCTGGAGGTAGTGGAAGGAAGGATGCCGATCAAGCTAGGCCAAGAACTAGAGCCTACACGCTGACCCAAGAGCAAGCCAAGCAGATTCCGGATGTCGTCACAGGTACGTTTTTAGTGAACGGTGTTTCCGCTTCTGTATTATTTGATTCGGGCGCAAACAAAAGTTTCGTAGCCACACCATTTAGTAAACTAGCTAAAATGAAATGTTGCCGAGTGTCTGAAACTTTTGCGGTGAAAACCGCCAGTGACACTTCGGTTAAAATAACAAAAGTGGTTAAGAATTGTAAGATAGAATTGGAAGGACATGAGTTCCCGATTACCTTGTACGTTATGACCTTGGGAGGGTTCGATGTGGTTTTGGGTATGGATTGGTTGTCTGAGTTGAGGCTCAGATAGTATGTAAGAGTAGGATTATAAGGTTAAAGTCATTGGATGGTAGCGCGGTAACGGTCTATGGTGATAAGGAAAGTTCTGGGCTTAATGTCTTTTCGATGATGAAAGCCGAGGGTTTGCTAAGGCGAGGGTGTTGTGCCTACCTGGCGTATGTCGTCAACGCTACGGCCGAAACGAAAGAAATGAAAGATGTTCCTATTGTGCGCGACTACCCAGAAGTATTCCCTGAGGATCTTCCGGGGTTGCCACCAGAGCGAGAGATAGAATTTCAGATAGATTTAATACCAGGAGGCCAACCTGTCGCGAAAGCGCCTTACCGTCTAGCACCGTCCGAGATGAAAGAATTGATGTCACAACTGCAAGAACTCCTCGACAAAGGTTTCATAAGACCGAGTGTTTCCCCGTGGGGCGCACCAGTTTTGTTCGTGAAGAAGAAGGATGGAAGTATGAGAATGTGCATAGATTATCGTGAGTTGAATAAGCTGACGGTAAAGAATAGATATCCGTTGCCAAGGATTGATGATCTGTTTGACCAACTGCAAGGTTCAAGTTGGTTCTCATGAATAGATCTCAGATCAGGCTACCATCAGCTGAAGGTGAAAGAGGCAGACATCCCTAAGACAGCGTTCCGAACGCGGTATGGACACTACGAGTTCCTCGTAATGTCATTCGGTCTAACCAATGCTCCTGCAGCATTTATGGACATGATGAATAGGGTGTGTCGACCGATGTTGGATAAGTCGGTTATCATCTTCATCGATGATATATTGGTTTATTCAAAGAGCGAGTCTGAACATGCTGAGCATCTGAGAGAGGTACTGGAGACTCTGAAGAAAGAGAAGTTGTATGCCAAGTTTTCGAAGTGCGCGTTCTGGTTAAGAGAAGTGCAATTTTTAGGTCACGTGATTAATCCTGAAGGGATTACCGTGGACCCAGCTAAGATTGAAGCGATAACGAATTGGAAGACTCCGCAGAATCCGACTGATATACGAAGTTTCCTAGGGTTAGCTGGCTACTATAGGATATTCATCGAAGGTTTCTCCAAGATAGCCGCACCGCTGACCGGTATGACCCGAAAGTCGATAGTATTCAGTTGGGGAAAGTTTCAGGAAGAAGCCTTTGAAGAATTGAAGAAGAGGCTCACGCAAGCTCCAATCCTTACTTTGCCCGATGGCGACGAGGATTTCGTTGTTTGTGCTGATGCCTCGCATCAAGGGTTAGGTTGCGTGTTGATGCAACGGGGGAAGGTGATAGCTTACGCGTCTAGACAGTTGAAGGTCCATGAAATTACTTATCCGACGCATGATCTGGAGTTAGCAGCTGTAGTGCATGCTCTTAAGATATGGAAGCATTATCTGTACGGTACTAAGTGTACTATCTATACCGATCATAAGAGTTTAAAGTACTTCTTCGAACAGAAAGAACTGAACATGAGGCAGAGAAGATGGTTAGAATTGATAAAGGATTACGACTGTGAGATTAGGTATTACCCCGGTAAAGCTAACGTGGTCGCTGATGCGTTAAGTCGTAAGAATGAGGAAGTCCTTGCAACAGTGAAGTCATACAAGTTAATCATGAACTCAAGTCTTTTTGAAGAAATCATCAAAGTGCAGTCAGAAGTGTTAGTAGACGAAGGGTTAGTAAAGAAAGAAAGGATTTATGGCCAGCAAGATGGGTTGATGGAAAACACTCATGGAGTTAAAACTCGGTTCGACCGTATGTGGATCCCACGCCATGGTGATCTTAGAAGTCGAATCTTAGATGAAGCTCATAAGTCAAGGTACTCAATCCATCCTGGAGCTACAAAGATGTACCAAGACTTGAAAAGAGATTACTGGTGGCCAGGAATGAAGAACGATGTACTGGATTATGTTGGTAAGTGCTTAACTTGCTTACAAGTCAAAGCCGAACACCAAAAGCCTTATGGGAAAATGCAACCGCTAGAGATACCTGAGTGGAAATGGGAACACATCACCATGGACTTCATAACTAAGCTACCTCGTACAGCTAAGCAACATGATACCATCTGGGTGATTGTGGACCGCTTGACCAAGAGTGCTCACTTTCTGCCCATACGAGAGGCCATCTCGTCAGAAACGTTAGCAAGCTTGTTCATCAGAGAAGTTGTAACCAAGCATGGAGTACCGTTATCGATCGTGTCCGATAGAGATACCCGGTTTACTTCGAGGTTCTGGAAGAAATTCCATGAAGCTATGGGGAAGAGGTTGAACATCGGTACGGCGTATCATCCTCAAACTGATGGACAGTCTGAAAGGACGATCCAAACCCTTGAGGATATGCTACGTGCTTGTGTTTTAGATTTTGGTGGAAGTTGGGATGATCATCTGCATCTGGCAGAGTTCTCCTATAACAACAGTTACCATTCAAGTATTGGTATGCCACCGTTTGAGATGCTTTACGGTAGCCGATGTAGAACCCCGGTGTGTTGGGGTGAGATTGGTCAGAAGGAAATGGGAAGCCTAGAAGTGGTTCAAGAAACGTCTTCAAAGTTCGATCAGATCAAAGCAAGAATGAAAGCCGCGCAAGACAGACAAAAGTCTTATGCAGATAAGCGGCGACGACCAATTGAGTTTAACGTTGGTGACAATGTGATGCTCAAGGTCTCGCCTTGGAAGGGGATTATCCGTTTTAGGAAAAGAGGAAAGTTGAGTCCGAGGTACATTGGACCGTTCAAGGTTGTAAAACGTGTGGGTGAAGTAGCTTATAAACTGGATTTACCCGATGAGTTAGAAGGAATTCATTCAACCTTCCATGTTTCTCATCTGAGGAAGTGTCTAGCTGATGACACGTCTCACGTGCCATTGATGGACATTGAGGTTGATGAACAATTGAACTACATCGAGCAACCGATAGCGATCGTTGACCGCAAGGAGAAGCAGCTTCGTCACAAGATTATACCTTTGGTAAAAGTGATATGGAAACACCGTAAGGGATCAGATGCTACTTGGGAAGCCGAGGATGAGATGCGCAAGTTTTACTCTAGTTTGTTTATGTAATAGTTAGGTTTCGGGGACGAAACCTCTTTAAGGGGGGAAGACTTGTAACATCCTAAAATTTATAATGTTGAATAAAGGAAGTTATGTTTAGTGATTTCGCGTGATTAATTAATCCGGGTAAGGAGCGGGTCTTGGACTTGGATTAATTGAGATGGGTTAAATGAGAATGGGATTTCAGGGATATAAAATACCCCCAAAACCCCAAAATACCTTCATTTCCATCATTTTCCTAAAAACACTCCATAACATACACACCACCTACAACCCCCGGCGGCAGCCAAGGAGAGGGAGAGCGAGGTCCGAGAAAGAGAGAGCGGTTGGTTGTGATTAAGCAAGTAAACGAGATCCAAACAAGCCCAAAAAGGTATGGTTTTTGATCTTTGAAGTTTAAAGATCCAAGCTTTTTAGTGTATAAACGACCGAAAATGGCCGGGTAGCGTAGTGGGTGATATTGAACCATAGCAAGGGTGTTAAAATCGCTCGAAATGTTGGACAGAAACCAAACAGCAGGCTGTCTGGGCAACTTCGCCTTCATCTGGGCAACTTCGCCTTCAAGCGATGAACTTCGCCTGCAAGCTAAGTTCGCCTGAGGTTTAAGTTCGCCTGATGACAAGTTCGCCTGAGGTTTAACTTCGCCTAAAGCTAAGTTCGCCTGAGGTTTAACTTCGCCTAAAGCTAAGTTCGCCTGAGGTTTAACTTCGCCTGATGACAAGTTCGCCTGAGGTTTAACTTCGCCTAAGGCCAAGTTCGTTTAGAAAATAAATTAAAAATCTAATGAAAAATGTGTTAAGACAGTTAATGGAAATAAAATTTTTCCAAGCTGACATGGCAGCTCGACCCCAGCCAGGGGCTCTGCCCCTTGGACCCTGCTAGGGGCTGCCGCCCCTAGACCCTGCTGCCAGGGGCGCTGCCCCCGGACCCCCGTTCGTTGTGGGTCATATAAAGATAGAAATACATTATAAGTAGTGATAGTTAAATTGATATGTATACTTGTTATACAGTCAGCCGTGCACAACTGAAGAAAGGGATTACGATCAACGGAGAACGTAACCGTGTTCAGGTGAGTTTCTAGCCCCATTCCTTGTAATGTTTTATGAAAGTTTTATTTTCCGCGTAAATGTTTTAATCAACTCTGATAGTTAGAACTGTGTTTATGAGTAAATCCAACACGAAAGTAGGGTTATCGGTAACGGGGCCTTACAAAATCAATTTTCATACATAATTTCTGTATTTAAAATCAATGAAGAATTCTCTAGAAAATCTACCTATACTAATAAAAGAAAATAATTCTGGACACATGGCATTCTGAGGTTAATTATCACTATTAAATTCCCACCCAAATCACTTCTATTATATTGATGGAAAAGAAAGAAAAAATCTCGGTTCTAAATATAGTATTAATTATATATTAAACATACCGTATTAATTGGTCAATCTCATTTGAATGAATTATTAACGTTATAAATTATATTGTAAACATACTTAATATAAAAAATATATCAATATAATAATTACGTGTCATAAAGTATTTTATTTGAAATAAAATTGTATATAAAAGAGTTTATGTTTAAAAATACAATAACTTCTAATTTTAAGACATTTCCGTATTAAAGAAAACTATATTTTTATTTGTATTTTTTTACAAATATTCAGTACTAAAAGTCATAGTCATTTTTTTCGATACACATTTTCGATATAAAATTCAAATACATTTGATGATATAAAACGACTATATTTGTAATACATTTTTTAAAATAATATAAAGCGACTTAATTGTTGTATTTATAATTTGTATCAAATTAATTATTGTAATTTATATTAACTTATCCCGTGTAATACACGGGTTTCTAAAACTAGTTAATGTTAATATATATCCCTACACATTTTTAATTTCTCTCCCCTTTGAGAGTCATTAATATTTCACTTCCCTCCTAAAATTCCCTCCCAACTAGTCATATTCCCGCCAATCCATGAACCTAAATCCATCTCACTTCTCCAAAATAAAAAAAATGTTGATCTGTCTTGCCCGCCTCCTAATTATCAAACCAAATACAACAAAAAACAAAAATTCATTCTAGGGTATTATTGACTCGTTTTATGACCAGGGTTTTTACACATGACTCCCATTGGCAATCTTATAATGAGATTGGTGTGTCCAAAGTTAAAAAAGAAATTGAAAAAAGAAAATAATGCAATCTAGATTGGCAATCTAGGTTGGTGGAGCAAACCTAGATTGCAATCCAAACTAACCCCCGATAACTTAATTATTTAATTAACTTTTAATATTCTAACTAAAAAAAATAATTAAATACACGGTATTTCTTAAAAAAGATTATGAACATTCCGATATAAATTTTATTAAAAACGGACTTTGTTAAAAAAACATTTTTTTTAAGTTGGGATGGGTTGTGAATGTGTATAAAAGATTTGGATGAGTTAAATTATGTAGATTGGAGAGATAAATTAATTTTATAATGTAAGATTGAGATTGTGAGATTACCAATGAGAGTAGTCTTATGAAGCGGCTGTTGATTTGTACTGATCTTTTCTCTTATCAGGTTTGTCTTTGTTTCTTTTTTTTTTTTTTAATTTACTTATCTATTATAGTAGATTTTGATGAAAATAATTAATTTTGTGATCTCTTTCAAAGACTCATGTCGGTAGGGTCTTCGAGAAGGGAGGAATTTTTAAACCAATTTTTTTTCCCTAAAAATGCGATGAACATTCCAATTTCAGGATGTGGACACATGTTTGCTTTTTTTTTTTTTTTTTTTCTCGTGATATACAATATATTGCTTTTGTGATTAGCCATTATATGATTATAAATGCATTACCTTACTTTGTTTATTAACATCGGGTAGTAAGTTATATGTGGAGGGCATAGTGAACTCTATAAGCCAAAGACTAAACAAGACCTGTATTTTTTATATAATTCTTAGATTATCCTGCAATTTCTTTTTTGAAGTTATGGTGGCATGTGTGCTTCAACTTATGAAACGTCAAACATTATAGTTCCAGATATTTAATACTCATAGCAACTTTTTATACATTTTTGCTTTTATAAAGCTTTACGAAGTGTTATTAACTTATTATATTTTTTCTTTTTTTAATTTGAAGAGAACCCAAAATTTTATTTTGCTATGAGCCTGAAATTAGTTGAACCGCCCATGTATCCTAGATGGCAATATAACACATTAAAACATGTAAGCAATAATTTCAAAAGATGGGGTTGCTAAATTGTATCATGGTATTTTAAAATTTTATGGATGGCATTTTAAAAATAAGAAAAATGAATGGAATGTTTTTTTTTTCTTTTCTAATTCGGTTGTATTTATTCTCTTGTTACGAGTTAAATTTCTATTTTTTTTAATTATCAACATTTATGAGAAAAATGTTCAATTGGACCCAATTTTATGAGAAGCCCCATTTTTTTTTTCAAAAACCTTGAACTTATTAACATAAGTCTTATAATTATTGTAGTTTACACAAATCCAAATGCAAGGGTATATGATGAATAAGTGATACAAAAGCTAAATACATATGGCACACATAATGTGACGTTAAATACTTAAATTTAATTGACACAAACACTAAATGTCACTAAAAGTGTGTGCCAAGCAAGTATGGCATACATAAAGTGTCATTAAAACATATATTTAGTGGCATAAATGCTTAATGCCATTAAAAGTGTGTGCCAAACAATTGTGGCCTATACAAAGTGCCACTAAAACCTAAAATAGCAGCACAAAAGCTAAATGCCTTTAAAAATGTGTGCCACTTAATGGCATTTTTTTTTTGTAGTGCTAATAATATCTGAGATAGACAAGAAAGGGATCAGACCCTAATAATATCTGAGATAGACAATAAAGGAATCAGACCCTAATAATACCTGAGATAGACAAAGGAAAGAGGGATTAGACCCTAATAATATCTGAGATAGAATGAACAGTAATTATATAGCATGAAAGTAATATAAAGTATGAACGTATGTATGAAATTATGTAATGAAAGTAAATTAGTAAAATAACTATTATGTATCTTCGGATGCATTATTGAAGGTAAGTGTATGTATGGTATGATGAATAATTAACTAGAACTCACTCAGCGTAGCTGACTTTTAGTATGCACGTAGGTGAGTAGAATGCGACAGCTGGTGTGAGCGGGACACTTGGCAGAAGAATGAAAGCCTGGCATCTGAAGATCTGCTATGTTTTATAAGTTATACTTTGAATTTGGAAAGACAAAGTGAAAGTTTTAAGGCAGGTTATGAATTTGTTATGTGATGTTTTATGAAAGATTTATATTTCGCTTAAAGTTTTTATTAAATCTGATAAATAAAACTATGTTAATGAGTAAATCCAACGTCCAAATGTGAGGCACCGGTAACGGGGCTTTACAAGTTGGTATCAGAGCAAAGTTCGAGAGATTTAAGCATCCTACATGCTTAAAACTCGAAAAAAGGATGTAATTTAAGTAAGAAAAGAAAGAAGATGCCAGTTCAAGAATGCCATGTGTCGCTCAAGCAAGTTCAGCAAAGGTAAGATGCATGATTAAATGATGTATGTTAAATGATAAATGAAGGATATGTGGAACGATAGGGATAAGATTAATTGATTTCCTTGATTAATTAACTGTTTAAAGTAGAACCAACACAAATGGACTCATAAAGAGAAGTGTATAGGACACGAAAGTAACGTGATCAGCTAATCACAGCTGGCCACTGTTATTACCTGTTAGCCTTACTATCCTTGTCTAAATAGTTCCTTGAGTGATGATGTATTGTGTTTTCCCTTTTAGAATACGATGGCTGGAATGGGAGGAAATGTGGGGGCGGGAGGTCGCACTGGACGACGTGGCAGGCCTCGTCGCGCCCAGCAACCTTAGGTTGAGACAGCTTCCAATACCGGAGATGAAGGGAGTGCAGCTGGAGGAGGTCCGGTCAACAACGAAGGGGTTCAACTGGATCCCGCCATTCAGGCAGCTATTGTTCAAGCTGTAGCCACTGCTGTGAAGAATTATTACTCCGGGAGGGTCTGCTGGAAGCCTTGAAAGAACTGCTGGAGGGGCAGGTGGTGATGGTAGGAGGGAGGAGGAAGAAGAGAGGGAGGCCTGGGAGTGGGGTCAATTCTGTGAAAGCTGGTGACAGGAAAAAGAGGCCGAGGCGGGTGCAATTATAAGTCCTTCAAAGAATGTGACCTGCCAAAGCTGACAGGTTTGGGTGATGCATTCGCTACTCTTCAGTGGGTAACCGCCATGGATAAAAATTATCCGCAATTAGCGAGTGTCGTCCCGATCAACTTGTCGGTTATGCCACCCAATATTTTTGAAGATGAGGCAATGTATTGGTGGGAATCGATTGAGCAGAGAAGGAGTCGAGAGGAAATCAAGGCCATGAGGTGGGAGGATCTGAAAGAACTGGTTATGAAGAAATTCTGTGCTGACGCCGAGGTTGAGAGGGCGGAGATAAAGTTCTTGAACTTGAAAGCTGGGACGATGACACATCGTGAGTATACCACCGAGTTTAACCGAATGTCTAGGTTAGTGCCTGACATGGTTAACACTGAGGCTAAAAGGATCAAGTGCTATGTGAGGGGATTTCCACAGAGAGTCCACACGCTAGTTAGACGTAGTAAACCTGCTACCTTTGACTCTGCTGTCGAGCTCGCAGAGATGGTTTATGCAGACCTGGCTACGGATGATGTTGTGGTGGAAGAAGAGAAGAAAGATAAGAAGTGGGTAAATCATGCTAAGCAACCCAGTACTCAGTTGTGGAACTCCAAGGATAAGAAGTAGAAAGTGTGGGAGAAGAGATTGTGCAAGACGTGTGGAAAGATGCATGGGGGTGAGTGTAAGTGGGGAAAAGGATCGGATGTTTGTTATAAGTGTGGTAAGGCTCATGGTGGGGAATGTAGGCTGGGATCGAATGCCTGTTATAAGTGTGGAAATGTGGGGCATTATGCTCCCGATTGTACTGCAAAACCCGCGTGTTACAGATGCGATAAGCCGGGACATTTTGCTAAGGAATGCACTGATGGTGGTGCTGTAGGAAGTGGGAATAAGGATGCTGAACCGTTAAGCCAAAGACCAGGGCCTACATGTTGACCCAAGAGCAAGCCAAGAAGATACCAGATGTCGTGACAGGTACGTTTCTAGTAAACGGTATTTCCGCTTCAGTATTATTTGATTCGGGTGCGAACAAAAATTTCATAGCCACGACCTTTAGTAAATTAGCAAAAATAAAATGTTTCCGAGTGTCCGAAACTTTTATAGTAGAAACCGCTAGTGACACTTCGGTTAAGATAATGAAAATGGTTCAGGACTGTAAGATAGATTTAGAGGGACATGAGTTCCCTGTTACCTTGTATGTTATGACCTTAGGAGGGTTCGATGTAGTTTTGGGAATGGATTGGTTATCTGAGTATGAAGCTCAGATGGTATGTAAGAGTAGGATAATAAGGTTAAAGTCCTTGGATGGTAGTGCGGTGACGGTTTATGGCGATAAAGAAAGTTCTGGGCCTAATGTCATTTCGATGATAAAAGCCGAGGGTTTGTTAAGGCGAGGGTGTGGTGCCTACCTGGCGTATGTTGTCAATGCTACTGCTGAGACAAAAGAGATGAAAGATGTTCCTATCGTGTGCGACTACCCAGAAGTATTCCCAGAGGATCTTCCGGGGTTGCCACCGGAGCGAGAGATAGAATTTCAAATAGATTTAGTACCAGGAGCCCAACTCGTCGCGAAAGCACCTTACCGTTTAGCACCGTCCGAGATGAAAGAACTGATGTCCCAACTTCAAGAACTCCTCGAAAAGGGTTTTATTAGACCAAGTGTTTCCCCGTGGGGTGCGCCAGTGTTGTTCGTGAAGAAGAAAGATGGAAGTATGAGAACGTGCATAGACTATCGCGAGTTGAACAAGCTTACGGTAAAGAATAGATATCCTTTGCTAAGGATTGATGATATGTTTGACCAACTGCAAGGTTCAAGTTGGTTCTCACGAATAGATCTTAGATCAGGCTATCATCAGCTGAAGGTGAAGGACGCAAACATCCCTAAGACAGCGTTCCGAACGCGGTATGGACACTACGAGTTCCTCGTGATGTCATTCGGACTAACAAATGCTCCCGCAGCATTTATGGACATGATGAATAGGGTGTGTCGGCCAATGTTGGATAAGTCAGTTATTGTCTTCATCGACGATATATTGATCTATTCAAAGAGCGAATCTGATCATGCTGAGCATTTGAAAGAGATGTTAGAGACTCTGAAAAGAGAGAAGTTGTACGCTAAGTTTTCAAAATGCGCGTTCTGATTGCGAGAAGTGCAATTTCTAGGTCACGTGATAAATCCTGAAGGAATTATGGTGGACCCAGCTAAGATTGAAGCGATAACCAACTGGAAGACTCCACAGAATCCGACTGATATATGATGCTTCCTAGGGTTAGCTGGCTACTATAGGAGATTCATCGAAGGTTTCTCCAATATAGCCGCACCGTTGACCGGTATGACCCGAAAGTCGATAGTATTCAGTTGGGGAATGTTCCAAGAAGAATCTTTTCTGGAATTAAAGAAGAGACTCACGCAAGCTCCAATCCTTGCCTTACCCGATGGGGACGAGGACTTGGTTGTTTGTACTGATGCTTCGCATCGTGGGTTAGGTTGCGTATTGATGCAACGAGGAAAGGTGATAGCTTACGCGTCTAGACAGTTAAAAGTCCATGAGAGTACTTATCCGACGCATGATTTAGAGCTAGCAGCAGTAGTGCATGCCTTTAAGTTATGGAAGCATTACCTGTATGGTACTAAGTGTACTATCTACACCGATCACAAGAGTCTAAAGTACTTCTTCGAACAGAAGGAATTGAACATGAGACAGAGAATATGGTTGGAGTTGATTAAGGATTACGACTATGATATTAAGTACTATCCTGGTAAGGCTAATGTGGTCGCTGATGCGTTAAGTCGTAAGAATGAGGAAGTCCTTGCAACAGTTAAATCATACCAGCTGATTATGAATTCAAGTCTTTTTGAAGAAATCATCAAAGTGTAGTAAAAGGTGTTAGTAGATGAAGGGTTAGTGAAGAAAGAAAGAATTTACGGCCAACAAAATGAGCTAATGGAAAACACTCATGGTGTTAATACTAGGTTTGACCATATATGGATCCCATGCCATGGTGATCTCAGAGGTCAAATCTAAGATGAAGCTCATAAATCGAGATACTCGATTCATCCTGGAGCTACGAAGATGTATCAAGATTTGAAAAGAGATTACTAGTGGCCTGGAATGAAGAACGAGGTAGTAGATTATGTTAGTAAGTGCTTAACTTGTTTACAAGTCAAAGCCGAACATCAGAAGCCTTATAGGAAAATGCAACCGCTTGAGATACCTGAGTGGAAATGGGAACACATCACCATGGATTTCATAACTAAGCTACCCCGTACAGCTAAGCATCATGATACCATCTGGGTGATTGTGGACCGTTTGACCAAAAGTGCTCACTTTCTGCCTATACGAGAGGCTATCTCGTCAGAAACGTTAGCAAGATTGTTCATCAAAGAGGTTGTTTCCAAGCATGGAGTACCGTTATCAATCGTGTCTGATAGAGATACTCGGTTTACTTCGAGGTTTTGGAAGAAGTTCCACGAAGCTATGGGAACGAGATTAAACATCAGTACGGCGTATCATCCTCAAACCGATGGGGAGTCTGAAAGGACAATCCAAACCCTTGAGGATATGCTACGTGCTTGTGTTTTAGACTTTGGTGGAAGTTGGGATGATCACCTGCACCTAGCAGAGTTCTCCTATAACAACAGCTACCATTCAAGTATTGGTATGCCACCGTTTGAAATGCTCTATGGTAGACGATGTAGAACTCCCCTATGTTGGGGAGAGATTGGTCAGAAAGAGATGGGGAGTCTAGAAGTTGTTCAAGAAACGTCTTCAAAGTTTGATCAGATTAAGGCAAGAATGAAAGCTGCTCAAGACAGACAGAAGTCGTATGCTGATAAGTAGCGACTACCGATCGAGTTTAACATTGGTGACAATGTGACGTTCAAGGTCTCGCCCTGGAAAGGAATCATTCGATTCAGAAAGAGAGGAAAGTTGAGTCCAAGGTACATCGGACCGTTTAAGATTTTAGATCGTATGGGTGAAGTAGCTTATAAGCTAGATTTGCCCGAAGAGCTAGAAGGAATTCATTCAACCTTCCATGTTTCTCATCTGAGAAAATGTCTAGCTTATGACACGTCGCACGTGCCACTGATGGACATTGAGGTTGATGAACAGCTGAACTACATTGAGCAACCCATAGAGATTGTTGATCGCAAGGAAAAGCAGCTTCGTCGTAAGGTTATACCCTTGGTAAAGGTGATATGGAAGCACCGCAAGGGATCGGATGCGACTTGGGAAGCTGAGGACAGTATTTTAGACAGTATTTTAAGAGACCCGATGGATGAAAAAAGACAGTATTTTAAGAAAGTGCAGAAGTCTGCGAGAAAGGATATCGAGAGGTGTTTGGTGTTCTTCAACAACGATGGCATTATGTTAAAAATCCTTGTCATCTGTAGTCTTTAGAAAGAATGAGATGTGCTATGTATGCGTGTATCATAATGCATAACATGATCATCGAGGACGAGGGAAGAGAAATATGTCCAACTTTCATACCGGACCCAGATCTACCACGGACTCCGGCAAGTATGGAGCAACGACTCGAAAACTCGGATTCCGTGCGGTCAAGAGAGATACATAATGCACTAAAGGAGGATTTGGTCCAACATCTTTGGATGTATCGGCCTCTACCTGGTGAAAACGATGATCAAAACGAGGGCAACAATGAAGACGATGATGAAGACAATGACGAAGATGGCGAAGACGATGAAAACGACGATGAGGACAACGACGAAGAGGGCGAAGACGACGACGACAACAACGACGAATAGTTTTTTTTTATTTTCTTGTAATATTTATTTAATAAAATATTATTGTTATTTGATTATTCTTATTAAAAATTAAAAAAAAAACAAAAAGTGTAAAAGTGACTAGGCGCCACATGACGCATAATGCCTGGATGTGAAGAGTTATGACTACAGCCTGTTTTGGTAAAAAACTATAACTCTGACTGGGCGTCACGTGGCGCATAATGCCTGGTAGTGGAGCTTTATGACTACACATGGTCTAAGACCATGTAACTGCTAGCGTTGTGGCTAGCGTTTTGGGTGAAAACGCGGGGGGTACACCGCCCCCCCCCCTCGCGTTATGATAATTTTTTTTTGGTGTGTTGTATACAAAACGCGCATGGTGGCACAGAAATAAAAAAAACTAGCCGTTGGAGCTGTTGAGATTTAATATATATATATATATATATATATATTAATATATTAATTATATTAATTATTTAAATGATTTAGTATTTAAAAAACAAATAAAATTAATAATGACTGGGCGCCACGTGGCGCATAACCCCTGGTTGTGGAGCTTTATGACTACACATGGTCTAAGTACTTTGAATCTAGTTTTCAAAAAGTCAAGAACAATAATTTTTGGACTTTGTTTGACTAGTTGTTATTAATTTACAAAATCGTGTTGCAATCCTGATTGAAAGAGAAATTTTCCGAGCTGTGTTGTAAATTGTATAACTTGAGATTGAAAATAGATATGGGTGTCATTCTACCTCTTGAATGTTATAAATTGAATTAGGAATCCATTCCAATTGGTCTTGCATCAATTGGACATATATGGAATTTTTAGCAAATATTTACATTTGGTTGTGCTGATAAGGTAGCTGAAAATAGGTTGCTGTAGTGTATTAATTTTTATGATGTTTGTGAATGTTGAAAAATTAGAAGAAAATTTTATGTTGTTCCTAATACTTGAATGTATCTGTGGGAATTATTTGGTAAATTATTTGCATGTTTTGACTGGTTAGAAAAATAGGTTTTGGTGACTTAAAACCTGCCCAAATTTATCCAGCATGTTGTTTGGTAAAAAAAGTTGTAGTTTGTACAAAGATTGTTGTGTTATATTGGAATTTGACTTTATTGGTCAACTTGAAATTATTTGACTAAATGTTTGGTCTTACTTATGAGAAATGAAATTGGTAAAAGTGTGACTTAGTCATAGGGTTGCATGAAAAATGATTAACTGCAAATTACATGATCGATTGTTAGGTTGCGACTATGAATATCTTATGATTATTTTAAGTCTAAATAATTGGACAAAAGCCACCAACGGGTCGTCGGTCAACATATAGGGTCAACGGTCAATATTTTAGTCGTCGGTCAACATTTAGGGTCAACGGTCAATATTTTGGTCAACGGTCAATATTTTTAGTCAACGGTCAACAACATGGACCTTTTGGTCAAAAGTCAATGAAAGTCAAACTTTGGTCAAACTTTTAATAATCCGTGGGATTGTTTGGATACTAAGGATTCTAGGAATCGCTTAGAAAATACCTATAGTGCTTGTATGAATATCTACATTTTATAAGTAGTAAGTTAATATTAATTTTTATGCTTTTAATTCTAGTTCATGACATTCAATTGCTTCGATTTCATTTACGTACTTTCGGTTTTATTTCAAGTTTGTCTTCAACATCAAGGTGAGTTTCTCACACCCCCTTTTTACTCTTTTACTACTTTTGGGGGTAGCATATATATCCTATCCAAATTACAATTTCGTTTATTCATTATTTACAAACTACAATACGCTACATGGACTTGTGTGTTTACTTGTTACTTGCTCAAAATTACTTGCACATGGATTACTTCAATATAGTATAATCATACGCCCCCCTTTACGCTCAATACATTTGTTGTTATGAGTGGAAAATGGCCTCATTATCCGAGTACGTTGGTGCACAATCCCAACTGGAAAGGACCTTACTTGCGCTTATCTGAGTACGCTGGTGCACAATCCCAGTTGGAAAGGACCTTACTTGCTCATTTATATTTGTTCATTGAATTGTATGATTTTTATATACGTATATAAAAGCTTGTGTGAACTCACCAACTATTCATTTAGTTGACTTTATTTTATATATATGTTACATGTACAATTATTAGAGGATGAAAAGGAGAAGACACTAGAAACTTAGGCTATATTAATAAATGGACAAGTTATTAATTGTTATTGTATTTTCCTTGGTATTTCTCTTACTTCAAACTTATGTACTTGTTGTTAAACCAATTTTTTTGATTGCTTATGTCTACAATCAAGTAGAAACGGTTCATGAACCGCCGTACATTTCTAAAAACGATTTGAAGTGGTTTTTAGTAAACCATTACTCAGTACAAATGTTGATACGATGACGTGCGTTAGACCGAGTTTATGTTATAGTCAATACGTTTTTGTTAACGCTTTATCTCCTAACATGCGGTTTAGAAATTGATTATAAACTAGTATGGACTAAACGACACGTTTCTAATATGAGTGTTAGAAACAATTTTTTCATAAAATAATTTAAACGTTTTTTTAACGTTAAGTCATCAAACTACATGTTGGATAAGGTTTATTATAAAACCAAAAGGCCATGACGTATGTATGAGAAACCAATATTGTGTAAAAGAATAAAGTTTCTTTCCTAGCACACGTATCGAAAATGATTCTTTTATAAAAGTGTTTTTCACGAATGTTAATTTATCTAACGTATCTGTTTGATATTTGATAAACCAAAGGTTTCAAAATGCTTTATTCGAAACATACTCACTCTAGCATGGGTATTACAAATTATTATTTTGTATATAATAATATGACTAGAATTTGTCTATTCTTAAAACGTGTTAGAATTATTGTTTTGATAAATAATAAGTTTTAGACATTTAATTTTCTATTGAGCATTAAAAATTGTGGAGGTTTATAAACCTATAGAGAAACCTTTGTGAACATTTAGTTATTCCAACAAGCATGTTAGAAATTATTATTTTGGTAAAATAATAATAGTAATACGGTTTATATATAACTAGAAATTGTAAACATTTGTCTCTAAATGTTTAGACTTACGATTGTGTTAAAATAGGTTTATTGTTATAAATCTCAATGTTTTAAAAATGATATGCGATCATTTATTATCTAACAAGAAGTTAGAAACTGGTTATTTTATGAACTAAGTTATATGAAGTCGATAATATTCTACCGAGCAACTTAGACACGTGTTGTCGTTAATTGGGTAAATGCTTATTTCTAACAACCACTTAGAAATGTGGTTTGTTGCAAACCGTAATTGATAAAGCGTTTCGTAACCATTAGTTTTCTAATATGTGTATTAGAAATATACTTGTTTATTGTGAAACTGGTTATAACGTTTTGCAAACATAAAAAGATATTTTGAAAGGAATAAAATATGTGTGTGCAAATATAGATGTTTCATTGTTTATTCGAGAAGTAACATGTTAATGATGGGAAAACAACTTGGTCTTGTTGTGAAAAGAATTAATTGCTCAAATATTACTACTAGCATGTAGAATATTACTTAATGTGTAATTGTGATTGGACAAATTTTGAGTGTTCAATAATAAAGTCTCGGTATGAAATGAGGTGATGACGATATGACTTTATGGAGCTCTATTGAGGGAGTACCTCTAGAAAAACCGAAAAACCACAAGATGATATCATTGTGATGATCTTGGTCGAATGATGAAAGTGTTGAAGATAATAACACTTTGAGAATTGATGTCGAGATGTTGTCAATATATTCATTTGAATTGTTGTTAAAAAGAGTTGTACACACTATGTTGTAATTTCGGTTGTATTTTTTTTTTGTTCAATATTTTCGGATAACACATGCAATTTCACAACGAAATAAATCAATGTGTATTATGACTTACAAAATGTTATTTTGTAGATTTCGTTTAATGGTAGTGCAAGAAGAGATATTTGTACAATAAACAACTGAGAGTTGTTCCGTTGACAATAACTCCATGACAAGACATCAAATCTCTAATTACGCCAAGAACAAACGTGGTGAGTGTATTAAGATGAAATACACAAGAACGATATATGTCATTCAAGGTTTCAACATGATGATCAACGTGGCTCCGGTTCGGTATCAACTAGTTTTAGAATTCACTATAGGAGAACAAGTGAAAATCCTCGGTGTGAATCAAGTTATGTAGATATATGTTATATTTGTTGTTATTCTCGTTTAGATTTGTACACGGTATATGTACTACAATTTTTCAAATTGTATAAAGATATTATTTATTTGTTTTATTTAATATTGTTTAATAAAGTCGTGACCCATGTCTTACCGGTAACCTTTAGGTGGTAGCGATGATGTGCCTAAGCCGACAGGAACACTGTGTAGGATGGCATATATCATCGTTAAGGATGTGACTTGTAAGTGGTGTCACGATGATAATTTACAATTCCTTTATGACTTTATTGTCACCTAAATTAGTTTCAAATTAAAATTTCTTTAATAATTTACAATTCCTTAAGTTCAAAATCTTGTGGATAGATTTCTAATTCAAATCTGCTCTTCAAAAAAAAATTCATACATGAACGAAATAGACCATAAGGTTCTGCAAGTAGTTGTTTCACTAGTTGTTATAGGCCGACAAGAAGTTAATCTAGTTACAAGGAGATTGTGTATAAATCATGTAGTTAATTACGACTCGTATGAGGGTTTTCTATGAGTAGTTACGTTATATCTTGTATTCTATATGAGGTTAGCTATAGTTAATCTTATTCGACAATCGACATTAGGGTGCAACCTTGAAGATTAATTAGTTTGCTCACCGCAAACCCAAGTGCGTTGTTATCTGTTGCTACCAACAAATGTCATATGTATTAATTTATATACGTGATTGATGGTTGTTAGTTGTTACTGCATCTTACAAGATCGTTTGAACGTTGTCATAGTTGTTGCATTGGTCTTGAGCGACAAAAATTTCCATTTCCATACAAACAGTAGTGTACTATACCGACAGTTGTGAAGCCAAAACTCACTGTGTTAAAACAAGTTAAAATACCATGGGTGTGTATTTGACTATTTGTACATATTTCTTTTAATACATTTTTTAAGTCCATGTGCATATGCTTTAGGATGACATGGACAAAGTAAAGAAATTTCAATTCAATGCTGGAACGTGCATCATCTTCTGCTTGTCTAGTTGGAGTTGATCACACTTTCTTTGACATGACTAGGCTTGTTGGAACCAAGAACAAGGACCTTACTTACGAGTTGTCCTTGCTGTAATGGTGGTTCAGGAACAGTTCAGCGTTGATGCTTTCGTAGCCTTGTGTCAATTTCTCGTGCTAGTGACTTTCTCAACGTTGATTCAGCATGATAAATCGTTACTAATTTGATGCGATCAATAACTCTAATTGTTGAATTGTATTATGTTTGTGGACTTCATTTTTATGTTATGTTGTCAGTTTTATTCGTTTTATTTAACTAGATTTTTTCCCGCGCTCGTTGCGCAACGAATTCTGGTTTGTGTTGCATGTTAAGCGATATCGGTTTAGCTTGTAATATTATTGTTATGAAACCAACACAGCAACCAAACACAGTGGTGAAGCTTGGGCTTAGTCACGGGGGTGACCAAAGTCATGGACTCATAAATCTTCGGGTCAACGATTCGGCTTGTGTCGGTGATTCGGTTTGTGTCGATGATTCGGGTCGGGTTGGTGATTTGGGTCGGGTTGGATCAAACAATATGACATCTATATATCTAATTTTTCTTCATTTATTCAAACAATTGTTCTTACAATAAAAAAACAAAATAATTTTTTAACCAACAAAGACCTAAAATATTAACGATTATGCGAGAGGAAGGGTGAGTAGGGATAAGCAAATTCAGTATTGATACCGGTACCGAAATCGGTACAAATTTGGTACCGTCGGTACCGAATAGATACCAAAGTTTTGAATTTTGGTACCGGTATATCTCAAATTTTACCTTCAATACCGGTATCGAATCGAATATTTGGGTATTGGTACCGGCACAAATACGGTACCGATCTCATTCCTAAGGGTAACCTAGAAGAAGAATTGCAAAAACCTAAAATATTTATAAAAACATATATTTTACTATTCGACTACTATTTTGTAACTTTTGTTTATAAATATTACAAGGTTTTAGAAAAAGAAAACAAACAATAAGGTATTATATTTTAAAAAAAAATCAGTAGTGACCGGTATCAATTTGAAAAAATATATCGGTGGCGATCGCGCTTAATACCTATAAAAATTTTCGAGAAAAATCACAAAATTTACCCTTACTAACGGAGAAAACGGCAGTGGCCGGGGCCACCCCTGGTCCCCACATAACTTCGCCCCTGACCAAACATGCATTTGAATTGAAGATATAAAAACGAATATTGTTATTGGTTAAAATAACATCAATACTAATGCCGGTCTTTTTTAACGGTGTTTTCCCATGCATGAACTTTCAAAAGAATGTAACTAAATTTTCTTGAATCTGCAAAATAACCTAAGTTGTAAAAAACCTTAAAGAAAATAAAATCCCAAGATTCGAACAAAACTAAGCCAAGCATGTGTGGTTTCTAATCTTACTAACCCTCGTCAAGCCATTCAACCAAATAACTTCGTTGGTTTAACTAATACTCTTTTAGAATATATACTAAAAATAAAACTTAAAATATTGTAAAAAGTATATGCTGCACCACATCAAAAGGCTAGGAGCATTGTGGGATCTTCAAACTTGAGTCCAACCAAAGAGCACAAACCTTATTTCTTATTTATTTAGCCATCTTTACTTCGGCCACGCTACCCAACAATCAAGTTGCTTCACTATTATCCGTTGAAAATATATGCAGAAATGATACTTAAGATATTCAAAAAAATTAGCTGCGGCGCCAACAGTCTCTCTTACTCTATATAGATAACTAGTTTTAGAGCCCGTGTAATATACGGATTATCCAAATTATAAAATTATAGATAAAAAATAATTATATAACATATGAAATAATGTATTACATCTATAATTGTATCTATACTATGTGTATATAAATTGATTTTATTTATATCATAAAATGATTTTTTTTAAATGAACTTAATAAAAAAATGCACGTGCAAAAACGTACTCGAGAAGGCTGAAACTTTCATTGTCAATATCATATGTGTATAATTGAAAGAATTCAGAAAGAAGACTTTTCATACAATAGTACTTCTGACCACTTAGTCTAAATACTAAAGGAGCGTTATCTTTATTGATATATTAATCAATTTACAACCATTAGAAGTAAATGAGAATAATAAATTATAACGACGAATGTTCTTCAACAACTATGTTTTTTGAGCTAAACTATGAAAACGATTTTGCTAAGTCTGACAACATAAAAATAACATGTTAACTCATTCAATTTTATGAATATTTTGCTTTATTTGAGCATAATTTTGCATAACATGTTTCACATACAACGTTTGGATCACCATTGAAGGAAAAAATTAATGTTGTCACAAATGTTTCAAATTTGATACAAGTTATAAGCATTGATAGGCCTGAGGTGACATGTGTGACATCCATCAATTTCAAACTCTCGTTTTATATTCATTTTGTAATCATTTTGTAACATGTCGATTTTTCGCGTTTTATTTTAATAAATTATACTTCGTAGTTGTGGTTAAGCGTGTAAACCCGAACCGGTAAATTATCGAATCATTGATAATATAACTCTAGCGTGTGAGAGGTTTGTCAAAATTCCGTTAGTTTTAGTTTATAAGTTTGGTTAAATAAACTTTAGGGACTAAAGTGGATTTCCTTAAAGTTATACAAGTTTTAAATCATTTTTAACTAAATACCAAACTTGAGGGGCCAAAGTGTAACATTATAAACCACCTATATAAACAAATAAAACCCTAACCCTATCTCCTTTATACTCAGCCCCCCCAGCCGTTTTCCGGCGACCCCGGGATTTCGGCGAGAAGCCGGCGAAACCATCTACGTCCTCCTCCACTCTCTCCCTCGCACCTCCGACGTCACCACCCCTTTTCCCATACATATTTCCGGCCATCCCTCCTCCTTTTTCCCTCCCTCGACTTTCCGGCAGCCACTTCCGACGCTCGGAATCTGCTCCGTCTCTCACTATCTCACTCTCGGCTCTCTCTATCTCTCTCTGCCTCTATCTCTCTCGGGTCACTCTCTCTATCTCTTTCTGCCCTCTCTCTCTCTCTCTCTATCTCTCTCCGTCTCTCTCTCTCTATCTCTCTCTTCGACTCTCTATCTCTCTGGTGCGTTTTTCCGGAGCGCCTCCAGCGGCCGGAATGGGCTCCGGCGACCCTTATTTCCACCTCTCCGGCAGCCTTCATCTCCGACAACCCCCGCTCAGCTCCGACAATTGTTCTCGGCCAAACATCGTATGGTAAGCATGAGATTTAGAGTTTTTAATCGTTTTTGTGTCAAACTCATAACCGGTAATCGAGTCACGAGTCCTTTTCCCCCTTAAACCGACTTTGGAGAGTGTTTTTGGAATCATTTTTATTAATCTCATAACTTATAATAAAGCTTATTATTATTAATATTATCCACTTGTTTTATTGAACCAAAACCCATGTCGGGCCTAGTTGTCGTTAAACGTCGTTGATACTCAAGTTATATTTTTATCACTAATACTATTAGTATTAAAATGTTATAAGTATTTATTTATTATTTTTAATATGGAACATATAATTATTATAATAATTATTATTAGTAGTAAAATTCGTAAACCTAATAATAATGTATTCAACAACAAAAGTAATTGTTATTATATTTATTATTATTACTATTATTAAACAACAAATTCTCTATGAGTAGTATATTTATATATTATTATCATCATTATCTTATATATATGTATATACACACACACATAACATTTTCTAAAACTATTATTATCATTACTATCTTTATCATTTAAAATATCATCATAAACTTTATTATCAATTCATTTTTATAAAAACCGAACTCTTGACTTAAACCCGTCTTGTTTCTATTCAATATTGGGTTAGTTATTTAAAAGCCCAATAAAATAATATTATTTTACTTTTAAATTACCAATTAAGTACGAGTCCCTAATCGTTAACAAATTAACCGGTAATCCGATTAACAACCGAACCTTCTTGTCCAATGTTTCAAATGTAATTTCAACTAAAAGTTCAAGATCATTAATATTTTATTTATTTGTTTTTAATTAGCTTTCAAGTTGGATTCGTTCGTTTCGTTCACAAGCTTTCTATATGTCGATCATTTATTAGTTCTCAATTCGTCAATCGAGGTGAGTACTTTCATACCCCGTTTTCCATCTTTCGTTTTGGGGTGACATTTCATACTTATCAAACTAAATGCTTTATACTTGAATCTTTAAACCCACAAACGTGATTGTATACTTTACTTAAATACTTGTTCGATTTGGTGTTCTATGCTTATTTGCCTATGTGTTTATCGCTTTTGGTTGGTGGAAGTCTATAAATCCGTGAACTATCTAGTATTCTCTTATAGCACGGTGTCGTTAACGTAATGCAATTAACGATATTCTATTAAATCCTATACTACTTGGCAACCCCTTGTAGCTGTGCTAATGTGTTTAGCAATGGTCAATAAATCCTAGACCACTTGGTAACCTCTTGTAGCTAGGTGGCGCTAACGTAATTCTATTAGCGATTGTCAATTTATCCAAGTTGTTGCTTTTATTTATTGTTTTGTTTACAAGTTTTGTGGATTTCTTTTATTATTATATACTTATATACTCAAACTTATAAATTGCTCACCAACCTTTGTGTTGACAAACTTTATTTTATGAAATGTTACAGTTTTGACTTTTGTTGATTCGAGGACTTGACGAAAAACGTTATCAAGACTATTAGGGTATTAGTAAAACGAACAATATGATTGCTACTTCTTTTCAAATTTGTTTATATGAAAGAGATGTGTTGTTTATTGATTTATGAAATAAAATGAGTTCATTAAATATTGTCACTTTAAATAGTGTCTTGTATATTTGAGCAATCGGTTGCACCCCGGCATGTTCCGCCGCCTTTGTTCGGAGTGTGACAACATGTCATAAGTGTTCACTATTTATTCTTAATTTTTAATAGTCGAGAGAAAAATAATCAATTTATCAAATCTCGAACTTTTTGAGATTATCCAAAAATGTCCTTGGATATAAGTTTTAAACCCAAATCATGTTTAAAATTCTAACTTTCATCCATTTGACATTTTCAAGTCAACCTTTGAACCCGTAAAAACTTTGACGATAAATCTATTTGCATTCTCAAACTTTTAAAAATACTCAGATTTCTTATTTTTGACCAATAACAAATTTTGAAAGTTTGTACCAAACAATCTATTTACCATTTTTTTTATTGTAAAAGCCAAATTTAAGTTCCACAAAACCCGAAACAATCCATGATAAAAAAATCAAGAAATTAAATATGGTAAACTTTGTTATATATGAAAGTGATTGATATATAGTTTACTAAATTAACCAAGAAAATATATAGTTTACTAAATTAACCGAAAAAATAAATTGACAGATTTAAAGTATATGTTTATAATTTATGCATTTATATGACAATTTACAATAATAATAATAATAATAATAATAGATAAATGGATTGATTTTAAAAAATGGATCAACTTTTAAGCATAGATATATGATTTAATAATTCAAGAAATTACTTTGTAAAATGAAAGAATGTTCGAGTTTTGTTTTTCTTTATAATCTTTAACAATATACATAGTAAATATGTTAATGATAATATTTTAAATTACATATTCTTTTCAATCTTTTTAAAAACATGGTTTGTTGTTAATTTTTGGATTTCACTAAGTATTTTAGAATATATAATTAAATAATATGTTAATATTTATCTTTATAAAAATGTGTAAGTATAATATAAATAAAATGTAAAATGAAAGTGAATATGAAAATATATTATGGTCAATTAAGATTTAGAGAAAAAAAAGTTATAAGACTTAATCAATCATTAACTGACATGTGTCTTAATTATTTTATTTTATTGAAATATGTTGATATTGTAAATTTTAATCATTCGCTACTTTAATTGCGTTATAAAAATTAGTTATTTCATGGCTGGCACAAATGTGTTAAAAGTATGCATAGACTCAAAAGGCTCCCGCAAATTTAGGGCCTCATATTTTGCTCAGAGGGCTGGCCCAATCAATTTCTTTTGATGATCATTTGCTGCATATTAAAATTTAAGGTAGTGTTTGGTATGCAGCAATGACAGGAGAAATGGAATGATTGATTACGTTGGAATGAAAAAATTGGTATTTTGTTGCTCAATGGAATGGAATTATTCATTACACATGGAATCACATTCCATCAAAACCATTTCTTCATACCCTTCTTCTTTTTCATTCCATTCCCCCTTCACCATATTTTCTCAACACCACCACCACCTAACAACAACCACCACCACTACTATCGCCACCACCACCACCTGACCGCCACCGTCTCCACCACCACCGCCGCTGCCACCACCGCCACCACCACGACCACCTTACCACCAGCGCTACCATCGCCACATAACCATAACTCACACCACCGTTGTCGCTGCCTGACCACCACCATCACCGTCGCCGCCACCCTACCATCGCCATCACTAATCGCCATCACTACCAATGCTACCGCCGCCGCCGCCCACCACCACCACCACCGTCACCATTTTTCAGTTTTTTTTTTTTTTTTTTGTGTAAAGAAAATTATATTTTGAAATATGAATATTTTTATTATTTCTATTTCATTCCTATAAATTTTTTTTGGATACCAAACAACATAAAATAATTATTTATTTTTTCTATAGGTTAACCAAACAAGACAAAGGAATGGTAATGATTAATTTCATTCCCTTGTTCATTCCATTCGTTCTCTCATTTCATTATCTCCTCATTCCATTACTTCCAAGCAAACATACCCATTGTTAATCGATTTCATTCTCATTCTTGATTTCCCAACAAGTTAAGACTAACACAAGGTATATGAACAAATTAACTAAAAGATAAGACTAAAAGGAAAATATAATTCAAACAATAAGCAAACCAACAACTTAGATAGGGAGCATTCAAATACAAATTATGGACAGGGATTATCATTGGGTGCAATTTCTTGATCAATAAGTCTTCGGTCATTAGGTTCGGGACTTCTGGGTTGCCGGGTCCGGTACCAATGTCCCCTAGATAAATGTTCCACATAATATTTTCATAAGTTGATTTCATCATATTCGGTTAGGATCGTTTGCAAAATAAGTCTTTTTCCTATGAAAGGTCCCAAAACTAGGATCTTGCTTTTGAGCTAAAATGGTTGAGCCGATCCAAAGTTATTTTGACTGAATTAAATATTTGGTTACATTTTAGAACTTTGATTGTTACCCTGCCAAATTTGGGCGAGTCAGTTTTATCGTACTCATTTTGTGAGCTTAATCGGCCCCATTCCCTTTAGTCTTTAAACCAAATTTGAGACCACTCCATTTCTATTTGCCTATTTGGTATGGTGGACCTGGAGGCTGGATGGCAAGTCACTTGATTAAATGGAGCCACGATGATATTTAGAAAGTAACAAATTCTCCTGAATGTTTGATTTCTCACCACTAATTCATAATGGAGTGCTTTAAAGAGTTTTATGAGTGTTATGATGATACAAGCTTTAAGGTGGAAGACTACAACCAGTAGTATGGAAAATAGAAAAAGACCTTAATCGTTGAGAACACCCGAAATATTTGGAACACGTATCTTGAATATAAGACGGGGTATGAGTTTGATAAAAAAAAATGTGAGTTCTGTTACAGACATATTATCAGGTGATACCTAGTCTAATTACCGTCTAGAACCATTACATAGAATTTTTCAAAAATCTATTTTTATTTTACATTAACCATTGTCTAGTAATGCTGTATTAAGAAAAATTAGTTTCCCTTTGAGATCCATGTGTTTGATAATAGTATGAACTTATCGGTTGTGATTTATACCATTATGAAATTTACATATTCTTTTACTTTTCAAAGATTTTATAGTGATGCTGATTATATGTATTTATCATATTTTAATTTTTCTATAGTTAAAAAAATAAAATTATATAAAAAATAGTGAATATTGCATAGGACGTGGTATTACAATCACGTATGAAAAAGGTATTACTACTACCGTCTCAAACCCGCCCTATTGTCATTCCTACCCCTAACTCATACCTTCGAGTTCAAACTAGGGTCTTCGTTGTTAAGTTGACTTGTTTGATAAAAATCAATGGTCAAACCGCTAACTATAATTTCATAAAACAACAAACCAAACAACAAATTCTTTGGTTTAAATGTGTCGTTTAGGCATATTGAATTTGACAGATTAAACATATTCTTTTTATTTATCTATTTTCCTTTTAAGAATTGTCAATTTGTATTTAAAGTTTTAAATTATACTCCCTCCGTCTCATTAAAAGTGTCATAGTTTGATGTCACACCCGGCCCTGAGCGCGCAAAAAGCCGGGCGCGCGCGAGTGGGGATTGATAATTAAGCACGGGCCATTGCAAACATTCAAAGTAAGATTTTCATTGCGCATGAAAAGTTTAATACAAATACATTACATTGCTTAAAAATCACATAAAAACATCCAAGTATAAAAACTGCTGAAGATTTCCACGCCATATCCCTTTGCGCGGCGGGGAACAACCACGCGCATCGAAGGGATAGAACTAAAATCTTCCAAAAAGCTAGTTTCAGATGTTCAGCGTGAGGTGCTCTAAGTGTGACTCCATGCGCTACCTAGTTATTTCCTGAAAGACACGTAAAACATTTGAATCAGTATAAACTGAGTGAGTTCACAAGTTTTAGTAACTTGATAAATCGTATCGCGTCATAAACATAATAGCCTCATTGAAACACATGCTTAGTAAAACAGTTCTGAAAACATAATCTGATAAAAATCGTTCCGCGGTTTACGCGCGAACATTTGCTGGGAACTGTGCTCGTCTGTGTAAGTGGTGCTGCCACTACGAGCGAAACAAGTAATACCGTCCCGCGGGTTACGCGCGGACACATCTGAAAAACCGTGCTCGTCTGTGTAAGTGGCGCTGCCACTACGAGCGAATAATACCGTCCCGCGGGTTACGCGCAGACGTTGTGCCGGAAAACAAGGCGCTCGTCTGCGTAAGAGGAGCGACCTCTACGAGCGGGCTCAAACCCATAGTACTGCCCCATGACCATACTAGGCACTCGTCTGTGTAAGAGGTGCGACCCCTACGAGTGGGCGGATCAAACCAGCAGTCCCTACCCTTAGAGTTCCAATGGTAAAGTGATCACTTACTCGAATCTGGTGCACTAACATCGAAAAACCATAGATAACCGTTCGCATTACTCATCATGAAACATAAACACATAATCGCTTGCATAGCTTGTAAGTATACCATGATAAAACATTGTTTAAGTACGTGTCCCTCGCCCCGAAAACAGTTTAAAAATAGTGAAAACAGTGAAAATAGGGGCTGTGAGACTCACCTGTGGTTCTTGTTAAGGGATTAATCGAGATTCGGGTTTTCTTGGTATTGGCCTCGGAATCGAAGGTCTAGTAACAGGATCGGAAATGAAAACAACGGATGCTTGGGAGAGGTTTAGTGCAAGTTTGCAGTTCTTTGAAGTGTGTTTTGGGTGATAATTTAGGTTACATATTTATAGGCAAACTCAAGGGAACACAATCCCTTGCTTTAGGGGATTGTAATCTTTTCATATCTAGGGGTAATGATGATAAAGTATGGAAATTATTATTATTTATTTAAAAGTGGAGTAGTGGATAAAAGATTTTGATTTTGATTTGGCCAGGACATGCAGGTCTGGGGTTGGTGAGAATAGGGTGGCTGACAGTTGACTTTTCGTGTTACAGTGTGCTTTTTCAGGTACTTTTGTCAGTATACAGTAAAAAGTGGAAAATCTCTGAAACACGCTACTGTTTCCTTTTGGGCGGGAGTAATCTCCTTACGTCTGGAGAATAGACTAAGTGTTCTGTGCGTATCACTTTGTGCGCATAGCTTTCTGCGTGAAGGACATTTCTTTGATGCGGGTAGGCACGTAACCTTCTCGCAGTTAGGGACATTGAGTTTCATTTGTAGATTCTCCAGGTGGTCTTGGTATTTCAACATAGTGATCAGTTATGTTGAAGTCAATTCCATCTTGGAGCTTCAGACAAACTAGCTCTCAATGTTCCCGCCATGCGGGGAGGTTAGTTCCCTTCCGCACGCGCATAAACGATTTAGGATGCACCCGCCTTAGCATCATGCGGGATGGTCAACCCATTAGACAACATAACGTTAAGGTACATGAAAACATAAAGCCAAAACATTCGCGCATGGCGCATATAACATATGCCCACGCTGGTTCTTAACATGGTGCGCTTGCGCAGGGCGCACATAACAAATGCACGCGCTGTTTCTAATATGGCGCGCTCGCGCAAGGCGCATATAACATAATTACCTAATATTTAGGTTGATTACTTGGTTTAAGGGATTGGGAATTTACCGGGTGTCACATTCTCCCCCTGTTAAACGAATTTCGTCCCGAAATTTAGGAGACGTTGCTGGCAGAAGCCATGCTCTGAAAGAGGTGTGGGTATTTCATGCGCATCTGGTCTTCTCTTTCCCAAGTGAATTCAGGCCCACGCCTCGAGTTCCATTGAACCTTTACTAATTTGATTCTGCTTCTGCGTAACTTTTGTTCTTTCCAATCGGTTACTGCTATAGGTTCTTCTACGAAGTGCAGCTGTTTGTCGATGTGAATCTCTTCCAACGGCAAAATCAACGTTTCGTCAGATAAGCACTTTTTGAGGTTGGACACATGAAACGTATCATGAACTCCACTGAGTTCGGTGGGTAAACGGAGTTTATAAGCAACCGGACCGATCCTTTCCAGGATCTCAAATGGTCCAATATAGCGCGGATTCAACTTTCCTCGCTTGCCGAAACGGGGGACTCCTTTCCATGGAGAGACTTTCAAAAGTACTCTATCCCCTACTTGAAACTCCAATGGTTTCCTTCGCACATCTGCGTAGCTCTTCTGTCTGTCGCGCGCTGTCTTAAGGCGATCCCGTATCTGAAAAATCTTGTCTGTTGTTTCTTGGATCAATTCTGGACCAGTCATTTGCTTGTCACCCACTTCAGCCCAGCACAGTGGGGATCTACACTTGCGCCCATACAAAGCTTCAAACGGCGCAGCCTTGAGGCTTGTGTGATAGCTGTTGTTGTAAGAAAATTCAACCAATGGGAGATGAGTATCCCAGCTACCTCCGAAATCGATTGCGCACGCGCGTAGCATATCTTCCAATGTCTGGATTGTTCGCTCGCTTTGCCCATCCGTTTGAGGATGATAAGCTGTACTCATATCAAGGCGAGTACCTAGAGCTCCTTGTAACGTTCTCCAAAACCTTGAGGTGAACCGACTATCTCTATCAGAAATGATGGACACTGGGACTCCATGTTTTGAAACTACTTCTCGAATATACAATCGGGCTAACTTTTCCATCTTATCGGTTTCCTTGATCGGCAGGAAGTGCGCTGACTTAGTTAGCCGATCCACAATAACCCAGATCGTGTCGTAACCCCCAGGTGTCCTTGGCAATTTGGTGATGAAGTCCATAGATATTTGTTCCCACTTCCACATGGGAATTTCTGGCTGCTGAAGCAACCCTGATGGTTTCTGGTATTCAGCCTTCACCTTCGAACACGTCAGGCATTTACTGACATACGTTGCGATGGCGCCTTTAAGATTGGGCCACCAATACAGCGCTTTAACATCTTGGTACATCTTGTCTGGCCAGGATGTACGGAATACCGCGTCTTGTGAGCTTCGTTTAATACTTGCTCGCGCAGTCCTCCCTTGAGAGGGACCCATATGCGGTTAGCAAAATATCGAGTGTCGTTCTCGTTGATCTCCAAATTCTTAATCATTCCTCCAAGGGATTCGTTTTTAACAAACTCTGGTTTCAAGGCTTCTTGCTGAGCGTCTCGGATGCGGGTAGAGAGATCTGTGTGAATGGTCAACCTTAGAGCCTTGACTCGCAGCGTTTTTATTCGCTCCTTCCTACTTAGCGCGTCTGCTACCACATTCGCCTTTCCAGGGTGGTACTTAATTTCACAATCATAATCATTCAACAACTCCACCCATCTTCGTTGCCTCATGTTTAAATCCTTTTGATCAAATATATGTTGAAGGCTCTTGTGATCCGTAAAAATTATACACTTTGTACCATAGAGGTAATGGCGCCAAATCTTTAGCGCGAAGACAACCGCTCCAAGTTCCAGATCATGCGTTGTATAGTTCTTTTCATTGGTCTTGAGTTGGCGCGAGGCATACGCTATGACTTTGTCTCGCTGCATAAGGACACATCCGAGTCCCTGATGTGAAGCGTCGCAGTAAACGACGATGTCATCCGTCCCCTCGGGCAGAGACAGAATTGGCGCACTACATAACTTCTGTTTTAACATTTGAAATGCTGTTTCCTGATTTTCACCCCAAACAAATTTCTTGTCTTTCTGAGTTAGCGCGGTCAGAGGTAGAGCTATCTTGGAGAAGTTCTCAATGAAGCGTCGATAGTAGCCAGCTAGTCCTAGGAATTGCCTCACCTCAGTTGGGGTTTTTGGCGCTTCCCAGTTTTCGATGGCCTTGACTTTGGAAGGATCAACGTGTATTCCTTTCTCGTTTACAACGTGACCGAGAAAGTGAACTTCTCTAAGCCAAAACTCGCACTTGGAAAACTTTGCATACAACTTTTCTTTCCTCAACAATTCCAAAATCAATCTCAGGTGTTGCTCATGTTCGGCCTTGGTCCGAGAGTAAATCAGAATATCATCTATAAACACAATCACAAACTTGTCCAAGTATGGTTTGCACACGCGGTTCATCAGATCCATGAATACAGCCGGCGCATTAGTTAGCCCGAAAGGCATCACTAAGAACTCATAATGGCCGTATCTAGTTCGGAAGGCTGTTTTCGGCGCATCTTCCTCATGGACCCTAAGTTGGTGATATCCTGACCGTAGATCTATCTTCGAATAATAACTGGATCCCTGCAACTGGTCAAATAAGTCGTCAATCCTCGGTAAGGGGTACCGATTCTTGACTGTCAGCTTGTTCAGCTCCCTATAGTCAATACACATTCTGAACGAACCATCCTTCTTCTTAACAAACAGTACTGGAGCTCCCCAAGGTGAGAAGCTTGGGCGTATGAAACCCTTATCCAATAGTTCCTGTAGCTGATTGGATAGCTCTTGCATCTCAGATGGAGCTAATCGATAAGGCGCTCGAGCTACTGGCGCAGCTCCTGGGACTAAATCAATACGAAATTCTACTTGTCGCGGCTGCGGCAATCCGGGCAAATCTTCAGGAAAAACTTCTGGAAATTCGCGCACTACTGGTAAGTCTTCAATTCTTCGCTCATCTCCTTTCTTCTCTACGACATGCGCCAGGAAGGCGTAGCACCCTTTCCTTAGGCACTTGCGCGCCTTTAGGCACGAAATCAGTTTCGTCGCAACTCCCCTTCTCTCCCCTTGAATTACCAAGGTTTCTCCGTTCAACAGTGGGATCCGAACCTGCTTCTCATGGCAAATAACTTCCGCGCGGTTCTCGACTAACCAATCCATACCTACCACGATGTCAAAACTTCCCAAGTCTATTGGCAACAAGTTAATATTGAACCCGTGACCTCCCATGACTATAACACATTGTTCAGTTCTTTCGTTCGCGCATAACTGCCTTCCATTGGCTAGTTCTATAGTATAAGGCGTGTCTAGCCTACTGGTTGCTAAGCCTAGGGAGTTTTTAAACTCAGCAGATATAAAACTTAGGTCAGCGCCAGTATCAAATAAGACAGATGCAAAATGGCCGTTAAGCAAAAACGTACCGGTTACCACATTCGGCTCTTCTTTAGCTTCACCCGCGCCGATCACAAAAGCTCTCCCGCGAGCTTGGTTTCCCCTTTGCGGGCAATCCCGACAGAAATGCCCTGGCTTTCCGCATGCGTAGCAGTTGTCATTGGCTCCAGCTTCTTTAGCACGGCAATTCACCGTCTTGTGCCCTGGCCTGTTACATTTGGCGCACGTGACGCTCGCGCATTCACCCTCGTGGTGAAACTTGCATTTGTTGCACCATGGGTAAGGCCCACTGTATCCTTTCCTTGATGGTTCCGCGGCTTGGATCGCGTAAACCCTTGCGCTTTCCTGCTTCTTGAACGGTGGCTGCTTGGAGTCGGACCCTCGGTGGTGAGAGTTCCATTTCCTCTTGGAGTCAGAGGTTCGCTGCTCGTTTCCGCGCGTAGTCAACATACCCGCACGGACCGTATCCCTTGTAAGGGTGATGGCCCGCGCTACCCGCCTCATCAAAGGTTGGAGGCGCTGCGGCGTTGAGCGGAACCCTAACAACAGGAGGTAACCCAAAAATATACCTCTCGATCTTCTTTTCCTCCGTGTTTGCCATGTCTGGCACCAACTGGCAAAGCTCGTTGAACCGGTTGTTGTAGGCGTCGATATCCGTTCCTACCATGGTGTGGTTCCAGAATTCCTGTTGCAGACTCTGGATTTCTGCGCGAGAGCAGAACTTTCTCATCATCATTTCCTTCAGTTCTTCCCAGGTCTTGCGAAGAGCAACTTCTCGCCCCAAAGTCTTCACTTGAAGTTTCCACCAAGACGAAGCTGCTTCTTGGAACATGCATGTCGCGTAAAGAACCTTCTGGTTCTCACTACATCTGCTAATGGAGAGAACTGTCTCCATCTTGTCAATCCAGTTGTAGAGCCCAATGGCCCCTTCAGTACCCTTGAATGGCCAAGGCCTACAGGCCATAAATGTCTTATAGGAGCACCCTTTGTCCAAGGCTCCTGAATCGGGTTCTGGGGTCTCGTTCTGACGACCCTGACTTGATTCGGCCTTGCTGGCCTCATGTGTCGCAATCGCCTGCGCGATTATTTCCGCGAGTTCCTCGGGTGTCATGGTAATTCCCTTGGCTCTGGTTGGAGGCATTCTCGCTTTAAAAGAGTGAAAATATATTAAACTTAGCGCATGTACTCTGAGCACATAATGTTCTTTATCTACTACACTGTGTGACCCGTGTTCCTAAGTGTGTGTATAGTTTCTTTTGAAAATATTTTCTTTTGAAAAATATTTCATGCGATTCCCCAACGGTTATAGTCTAGGTTAAAACTTCTTTTCCTAGTTCGCTATAACCAGTGCTCTGATACCAATCTGTCACACCCGGCCCTGAGCGGCGGAAACAGCCGGGCGCGCGCGAGTGGGGATTGATAATTAAGCACGGGCCATTGCAAACATTCAAAGTAAGATTTTCATTGCGCATGAAAAGTTTAATACAAATACATTACATTGCTTAAAAATCACATAAAAACATCCAAGTATAAAAACTGCTGAAGATTTCCACGCCATATCCCTTTGCGCGGCGGGAACAACCACGCGCATCGAAGGGATAGAACTAAAATCTTCCAAAAAGCTAGTTTCAGATGTTCAGCGTGAGGTGCTCTAAGTGTGACTCCATGCGCTACCTAGTTATTTCCTGAAAGACACGTAAAACATTTGAATCAGTATAAACTGAGTGAGTTCACAAGTTTTAGTAACTTGATAAATCGTATCGCGTCATAAACATAATAGCCTCATTGAAACACATGCTTAGTAAAACAGTTCTGAAAACATAATCTGATAAAAATCGTTCCGCGGTTTACGCGCGAACATTTGCTGGGAACTGTGCTCGTCTGTGTAAGTGGTGCTGCCACTACGAGCGAAACAAGTAATACCGTCCCGCGGGTTACGCGCGGACACATCTGAAAAACCGTGCTCGTCTGTGTAAGTGGCGCTGCCACTACGAGCGAATAATACCGTCCCGCGGGTTACGCGCAGACGTTGTGCCGGAAAACAAGGCGCTCGTCTGCGTAAGAGGAGCGACCTCTACGAGCGGGCTCAAACCCATAGTACTGCCCCATGACCATACTAGGCACTCGTCTGTGTAAGAGGTGCGACCCCTACGAGTGGGCGGATCAAACCAGCAGTCCCTACCCTTAGAGTTCCAATGGTAAAGTGATCACTTACTCGAATCTGGTGCACTAACATCGAAAAACCATAGATAACCGTTCGCATTACTCATCATGAAACATAAACACATAATCGCTTGCATAGCTTGTAAGTATACCATGATAAAACATTGTTTAAGTACGTGTCCCTCGCCCCGAAAACAGTTTAAAAATAGTGAAAACAGTGAAAATAGGGGCTGTGAGACTCACCTGTGGTTCTTGTTAAGGGATTAATCGAGATTCGGGTTTTCTTGGTATTGGCCTCGGAATCGAAGGTCTAGTAACAGGATCGGAAATGAAAACAACGGATGCTTGGGAGAGGTTTAGTGCAAGTTTGCAGTTCTTTGAAGTGTGTTTTGGGTGATAATTTAGGTTACATATTTATAGGCAAACTCAAGGGAACACAATCCCTTGCTTTAGGGGATTGTAATCTTTTCATATCTAGGGGTAATGATGATAAAGTATGGAAATTATTATTATTTATTTAAAAGTGGAGTAGTGGATAAAAGATTTTGATTTTGATTTGGCCAGGACATGCAGGTCTGGGGTTGGTGAGAATAGGGTGGCTGACAGTTGACTTTTCGTGTTACAGTGTGCTTTTTCAGGTACTTTTGTCAGTATACAGTAAAAAGTGGAAAATCTCTGAAACACGCTACTGTTTCCTTTTGGGCGGGAGTAATCTCCTTACGTCTGGAGAATAGACTAAGTGTTCTGTGCGTATCACTTTGTGCGCATAGCTTTCTGCGTGAAGGACATTTCTTTGATGCGGGTAGGCACGTAACCTTCTCGCAGTTAGGGACATTGAGTTTCATTTGTAGATTCTCCAGGTGGTCTTGGTATTTCAACATAGTGATCAGTTATGTTGAAGTCAATTCCATCTTGGAGCTTCAGACAAACTAGCTCTCAATGTTCCCGCCATGCGGGGAGGTTAGTTCCCTTCCGCACGCGCATAAACGATTTAGGATGCACCCGCCTTAGCATCATGCGGGATGGTCAACCCATTAGACAACATAACGTTAAGGTACATGAAAACATAAAGCCAAAACATTCGCGCATGGCGCATATAACATATGCCCACGCTGGTTCTTAACATGGTGCGCTCGCGCAGGGCGCACATAACAAATGCACGCGCTGTTTCTAATATGGCGCGCTCGCGCAAGGCGCATATAACATAATTACCTAATATTTAGGTTGATTACTTGGTTTAAGGGATTGGGAATTTACCGGGTGTCACATTTGAAAACATAAAGTTCAAGGTAGATTGAATGATTTTTTTTTTTGCTTACCAAATGACAATAACGTCATTGGAAATTGGGTCTATCAATATTGTTTATTAATGTCAGTTGTGTGTGTTTAAGACTAAACTTGAAAATTGACTAATAAATTTTGAAAGTAGACATTTTTAATGGGACAACTAAAAAAGAAAATATGGACAATTTGTGATTCCCTACGGTCACATAATAATACGTATCTCCGTTAAATCATTAATCACTTATAGCTGGTGATCATACAACTTTAACATGATCACGTACAACATTGTGATTCATATACAACATTTAATTACATTTAATTTTGTGATTCAGTAGCCTCTGTCATTCATATACAAGATTTAATTACATTTAACTTTGTGATTCAGTTGCCTCTTCACGGGACTTATTTAACATATCCAACCATAGATTTCAACATACATTAGTTGACATACAGCACACAGGGTGCATGTTGCTAATTGTGCATTCAATATATATGCACCTGATCAAACAAATAACAAAATTCATTCAAGTGACATGAAGATTCACATGACACTTTTTAACTATGTAACCAGATCTTTATAGAAAAATACATAAAGCCATGAGATTACCTTAGACCCCATATATTCCACACATAGACAGTTCATCAACGTCAATGGAGTTTTAAGTAGATTGAACACTTGCTTTGACTGTTACTGACACATATCACTAATGTCTTTTTTGTTTAAAGTAAATCACATTATATAATAAAGTCCCCACATCAACACATAAACTTGAGTTTTGGTCAAGAAATTAGTCGTCAAATTTATTCCTTTCTTGAAGAGGGTTAGGTGGCCTGCAGTTGATTTCCAACTTAATTCATTGAGTTTTTACTTTTTAGCAGTATTTTTCTTGCTAATTTAAGATGATACGTGTTCCTCTTTGATTATTGAAGAGCCTACCTGAGAATTTGACTCTTTAAGATGAGTCACGACCCATTAAATGAAGAATAGGCTGCTAGCCCAAGAAAAGGGCCTAAAGGTGGAAGATATAATAAGATAAAGAACAAGTCAAAGGGCATAGGAGAAAATGTATGCCTTCCTAGGTGGAGGGCCCGAGACACACATGCTCCAGAAGGAAAGATAGGATCCAGTGGATAAAAAGAGATCTCCCTGCAACTCTAGTGGGGAAAGGAAGAAACTAGAGGATAAAGATTGGGTCAAAGACCCAAAGGGTAAAAAAGGTTCTCCTGGACCCTATATAATAAACTGTGATGTATATATTGAGGGCCGAGGGAGGTAGCCTAACATTCAATAATAATAATCATAAGCTTATCTTCAATACTGGTCTTGATCATTGTTCTTCCTAAAACATTTCATATAATTCTCCCTTAATCACTCTGATTCATTCATACTATTACTCTTTCAACGTGATTAACCATTCTCCAAGTATTCTAGGACTCGAGAATTCATCTAGGGTTCCAACAGTTATCAATTCATCAGTCAGATTTCATTGATGGCAAGTTTAATGCCATGGTATACGAATATCACTAACAACTCTAACCTATACAGACATACCTTTTTTGACCCCAATTTTTTATGTAATCAAACCAACGGATCTCAAATCAAAATTTCAGAAATGAATGGTATATATCTTATTTTTCGGATGATGGGAATTATATATATTGTCCAAAGTGGGGATGCTACAATCGTATATTATCAAAAATTTATATTATCAAAAATCAATTAAATAAAAAAGGTTAAAAGATGGGTTATGTTCATACAACCGGTCCCAAAGTTTCAATACATTAGTCAAGCCTTAAACAACTAAATTGTATCGTATAACTCTCAAATTGACCGAACCTTTCGATTTAGATAATTCAATCGATTTTGATAGTTTATTAAGCTTGGTTAGAAACAAAACTAAAACCAGTGGGTACTCGTAAGTCCTAAGTTCCTATCCACTTCAAAATGGGCTTTATCCCATAATAACATAGGTTAAGACCTAAATAATAATAATAATAATAATAATAATAATAATAATAATAATAATAATAATAATAATAATAATTTGTAAAGAAGATTAGAAAATCTGAAGCATTCATTGTTGATTCTTTACCATTACAAGAATTAAACTTAAAAGGAAAAAAAAGTTTTAATAACGGGTAAATATAAAAAGGAATGTAGTTGAAGACCATCTTACATCTTACAAAATACAATAGTTATAGTTTTCTACAATATGTTTTATTTCAAAACAAATAGACACAAAATACCAAATTGATATAACGTAAACACGAAATCAATAATATAGCTTTCAATTTCAAATATTTTAAGTTAAGTATGATTCTTTTTGTGAAACTTTACACTTCACCTCCTCTTTCGGTGGGCCACGTGAAACGATTCCAGCTGTATAAAGCCGTTATAAATGGGCCCACAAAAAGAACAACCAATACTTGGTAATGTTTTGTCATTTGTGTGGGTCCCACGCTTTAAAAATACATCGAACCTTATTTACCTTAACGGCTACTTATACTCTGCTCTCCACCTTCACTTCTTCACACCCAACTCACTCTCTCTCTCAACAAACACACACACACACTTTCTCTCTCTAATATTATTATAAACATTAATATGTCGAAAGCCGTTGCTTTCCTCGCATTCATTTTTGCAATTGCCGCCGCTGTCGGAGCTCAGGCGCCGGCTTCAGCACCAACCAATGCGCCTCCGTCAACCGTCGTAACGCCTCCTGTGGCTGCACCGGTGAAAGCTCCGGCCAAGGCTCCGGTATCAGCTCCAGTTACATCTCCTCCATCGGCGGCTCCGGTAACAGCTCCTCCGGCTCAGACTCCGGTGAGTACGCCTCCGGCTCCGGTGCCGGTGAGTTCTCCTCCTCCGGCGATTGAGTCACCGCCGGTTCCTGAACCAACTCCTGCACCGGCGACTGCTCCGACGACTACAGAGACTCCTGCTCCGGCGCCTAGCAAGAAGAAGGCAAAGAAGCCGGTTGCACCAACTCCGGCGCCTTCGTCCGATTCTCTTGCTCCCGGACCGAGCACCGATGCGTTGTCGCCCGGTCCGTCATCAGCCGAGGTCGCCGATGAGGTAATTAATTACATATACTAACGATTTAGAAAAATACTAAAATACGGATAGATGATGGCAGTGTTGTAGTAATCGCTAGTCAGCAGCAGGTGGGCTAGTGGCTATTAATCAGCATTAACTGGAATTAATTAACGACTAATTAACGCTAAGTCGATATTTTTAGATAAATAGTATTTGAATTCTGTTAACTATCTAACTGAAAATAAAAGCTACACAACTAGTAACGTATTGTATTCTTTTATTTATGTCTTGCATAGAGTTCTTTGATTATTGTACATTGTTACATATAGCTACATGGCTCAAATATTTTGACTTTAATTTTTAATTATGGCATTTATGATTTGCAGAGCGGAGCATACAAATTAAAGAGTGTGGCGGTGGGGAGCTTGGTGGTGGCATTGGCTGCCTACACCTTGTTCTAGATTCACTTTTTTAAATATATTTTTTCATTTTATTATTATTATTTATATGAGCTGTATTATTTATTTGTTTTCAACTGCTGTACTTTTGTCTGCATAAAAATAAAATTTTACCTTGATAAACACTTTTATTTATTTTCTTGTTCATTTGTTGAATGAGCTTTAGAACCAATATGGAGCCGATCGATGTTAACGTTTACATATAATTAAAGGAAATCTGCACCATTTTAAAAATATTTAGAATCTTTAAAAGTTTTTTCTTAACTAATAACCTAAGAATCTACAAAAGCGACATCATCTAAAGTGAAAGCTACCGTACACGTAAAATATCGACTGAATTCTAGAATTTGATCAAAAATCACCTGCGCAAATGGGGGAAAAGGAAATTTGACTGTTTTTTCACGTTCTTGACGGGCCACTAGCTTCTCGGGGTCTCTTACTCTCTTTAGAAAAGCTAGTGGATAAAAATGACAATATCCAAACTACATGGGTTAACAGTGTAAATAGTTTTATAGGTTTGTTTAGTTTTTTTTAGCCAAGTGATAATGTGAGTAAAACCAAAAATATAGAAGTGGGTTTATTCGAATGACAACATAATGAAATTTGATCACCCAAGGTTGGTAACGATTTATGATGATTGATGACTATGGCGGAAGTTGCAAGCTTCGAAAATAAAGATAGCTTTATATCGTTGCATAGAAAATATTACAAGTGTTCCATGTTTAGATGGATCTACACATTATTTTGTGACATAAACTAGAGACTTCCATGAATTTTTTTTCAAAATGGTATGTATTTACAAAAAAAAAAAGGAAAACGGGGAAAGTCAAAAAAAAAAAAAGGTAAATGGTGTATCCTTTCCTGCCACCAGAGGATTAAGAACAATGGTCTTGAATACTGAGGTTCAATCATTGGGACCTATTCCTTCACTGCCAATGGAGGATTAAGAGGAGCAACTTCCAAACCCCGTTTGTCCCCGTTTGTGTTCCGTTATGTTACTTGTAGGAGTGTAGTCAAACAAAGAGGATACCCAATTGTTATCTTCGTTGATGCTTAATGATCTCTGTCCAACATTTTGAAACGAAGGTCGATAACCTTCTTGCCTATCAAAATTGTAGGGACCCGCCCCATACCCGGTATTAGTCCCTCCAAAATTAGAAAAACCCGCCCAATACCCGGTATTAGTCCCTCCAAAATTGGAGGAACCCGCCCCATACCCGGTATTAGTCCCTCCAAATTGGAGAGACCCGCCCCTGATCATCATCGTTAATAGCGATTGCCCGAGGTCTAGGTAGACCACGCTGCCCCCTAGGGCGCGGAGCATGTTCAGGGAGCGTGTTATCGTGTTTAGACGTCGGCTAAGTTTCATAACGGAACACAAACGAGGACAAACGGGGTTTGGAAGTTGCTCCTCTTAATCCTCCATTGGCAGCGAAGGAATAGGTCCCAATGATTGAACCTCACCTTCCAATGGAGGATCCTAATCCGTATTCAAGACCATTGTTCCTAATCCTCTGGTGGCAGGAAAGAATACACCATTTACCTTTTTTTTTTTTTTTTACTTTCCCCGTTTTCCTTTTTTTTTTAAATACATACCATTTTGAAAAAAAATTCAGACTTCCAATCTTGACAATATCTTGGACCACAATAAAATTTTCCAGCATTGATCCAGCCTCTTTCTTGCTGTCTAAGAATGTTCCAAATCTGTCTTGAAAAGTGTGAGTATGGAGACTTCCTGACAATCTTCAACACTTCTAAATTATTCCGGTGACATTCAGAATACGAGATTTGCGACATTAAGGCGGGTGTGGCATGAATTGGACATTTGGACTTCTGTTGTACTTCTAAATGTAATAGGATTGTGTATGAACAATTTTTATGATCCTAATTCCAAGAACCATATCTACATATCCTTTTTACATATTGAAGTTTGATGAGAAGTGAGAGTGGAGTCAGAATGGTGCGGGACGCAACATGGGGGAACTGGGTTGAGGAGCAATGACAATACCTGAACTTAACTAATAAGAAAATAATAGTATAAAACAAACACCTATGGATCAAATCCTTTTGACTGGAATGAGTATCTTAAATGACTATTATAATGATGATTTAGTCAAGCAAAATCTAAGGCCTTCGGACTCACTGCCTAGTTACCCTGATATCCACTACTATAAAGAACAAAACGTTGTGTGAAGCGTTATGACAAACTAGATCCTCGGTCCAAGGCTTGTATCCCAATATCCCTCGATAGAATAAGACTAATTGTTATATACACATGCAAGGCAAACTCTGATTCAATCCAATTCTTAATTACATTCAAGATGAATCACACGCTCGGTATCTTTTACAATCAACCTCATAATGGATAAGAAAACCATAACAGATTCTTCGATATTCAAATCTAAACCTAAGGTTGCACACCTAATGTTGGTTATTTTAGTGTTATTAGATTAACTTGTCGATGGATGAAATAACGTTAGAGATTAAACATGAGGCAGCGTGTTTGGATGAACCGCTAAGCATGAGGCAGCGTGTTTGGAGAATCAGCACGTGTTCATTCCATTTGCCTTCGACACTTTTGGATCCCTAGCTCTCGAGGCGGTTCGTTTCTTGGAGCGGGTGCAGAAGGTGGTCCACAGTGACTCGCAGAGCCCGATAAACCAAGAATTTATATTTAGTAAAATAGGCTTTGCGATTCAAAAGGGGATAACGGCGCAGCTTGTTGCTCGCTTACCCATTATCCAGATGTAGCTCGGTTTGTGTTATATATAAATTAAAGGGTTTGTTGAATTATCAAATACAAAAAAAAAAAAAACAGATTAAACGAGTTAGGTGACGCGGGAGTGCACGCTTGTTTAACAATAATGTTGTTTGGGCTTTGTTATTCGGTTTTATACTTGGTCTTAAGTGTAATGATAAATGGGCTTTTAATTAATTTATTTGGGCTCATAAGGGGATTAGATTTGGATGATTTATTAATATATGTTTTTTAATTCTCTACATAAGTTCTAACTCCATTGAATACATACATTGAACATAGAAGACGATTACTTCTCTGGTTCTTCAATTCACAAACATAGTCAAAATTCAATTTCATGTGCAGAAAATCTCCGTCTTATCCGATAAATCATTGCGTGTAACCCGCAAATAGGTTTATCTGAAAGTGATTCACGATTTAGAGATTAATCTAGGCAATTGTTCAAGATATGGAGATTGAAATTAGTACTAAAGGTTTGCATCATTGATTGAATTCATCATTGATCGAATTCATCATACAGGTTTGCATCATTGATCGAATTCATCATACAGGTTTGCATCATTGATCGAATTCATTAATCCAAGCAATTCTCTACCAAAATTACCTATGAAATCATCACTTACCTGGTCCTCATGCTCTACACCATAACAAAATATTACAGCCTAAAGATAATAAAATCAATCCTAAAGCAAATAATGTCTTTACGCCAGGATCTTCAAAGCCACATGAATCGTAAATATAATCAATACGAAAAGACACATTACCACATGTTCATGAGCCAAAGCCAAAGATTTTCAAAACAACCATCATAAAGTCGAATATAAAAGTATTTTTATGGTTTTCCGCCAGGTTTGCATAAGGATCTCATTCGGAATATGCAACATATTTTTTAGGAATACTGGCTGGCCAAATTAACTTAATGAAAGGCATTTGTCAACCTCATACTAGAATCTTGCTCACATATCTCGTATGGCCTTCAATTGCTAGTTAGTTAACAAGTCCTCATGATAATCATCAATACGAACCTTATGGGCTCGTGTCAGTCGTTATGACCTTCAACTTTTTTATTACTTTGGTTAATTTTTCATTTTTGTTTCTACTTTGGTTGATACCTCAAATGCTATTTAATTCATAAGCGCACTTCATGAGAAGTAACGTTATTCATTGCGAATAAGTTGTTTCACATTATACATAATCCCTACACAAACAGAACCTAGATGATACACAAACCAAACTCATGTTACATTGAGGTTCATAAGTAAACCATACGTTTGTTAAAAGTTGAAACGCAAGAGCTTTTTCATGTAGGCATAATTTGTGTTGTCACTTGATGAATAAAATAGGATGTGTGAGTTCAATTAAACACTAAATCATTATATCGTATAACATATAACTAAGTTATAAAAAAAGTTAAATTTGCTTAAAAATATAAAAAAATAAAATCGAGGGATATTTAAGTTTTTAGAAATAGTGTATTTAAATTTCCTGGTGCTATAAATTCAAAACACTATTAATTTTGTAGTCGAACCCAATTAATAATTAAGGTGCATGGAGTGTTACCCTAAGTATCCATTTTATTGAAATGCAAACATCAATTAATGGATGTTTCAGTATCAAATATATTGTATTTTTAACATGAAAACATTGAGAACCAATTTGTTGTTATTATTATGTTTGTTTGTTGTTATTTTTTTTTTCTTATTTGATGATTTCCGATGATGAGACGTTATAAGTATTTGCTGATTTACATTTTTTTGTTATTATTATGTTGTTATAAGTATTTGCTGTTATTATTTTGTTGCTGTTTTGATTCTTTTGTTATTAGGTTTTTCTCTTTGTGATCATAAAACATTGCTTATGTAGATTGATAATGTAGTTTATATGGTTTCATACGTTCTAATTTTTGGTAGATCGGTATTATTTTCTACACTTTTATGTTAAAATTATTTTGTACATGAATCTTCCCCGTTAACAAATTACACCTCATATTAGCTCTAACCAACAAAATTGATAACCAAGTTGATGGATGTCTTTTTTCCAAAAATTACTCGAACACACACAACAAGCATTCATCTTTTGCTTACATTCGGGTAGTAGAACTCGAATTGCACTAGCCGAACCTACTACCGGAAGAACGCCCCGAATACTACCCTGAGTTATTAAACCATATATGTAATTGAGAAAAAAAAATAGTATTTCTATATCTTAATTTTATTAAAATAATAATAAAATAAATAGATTTCTTTTTTTTGAAGTTGTGTGATCTTAAGTTTGAACTAGTAGGACCACAAATCTTTAAAACTTCCCATAACAACCACAAAATTCAACTGCAACATCAATCCATCCAAATTCAAACACAATGCTTCTTCACGGCACCTTATCTCTTCCATTCCGATCACCGTTTAACTTCCGATCACCAGTCACCCACCACCACCTTCGCAAATTCTCATTCTCAGCTGCAAACCACAACTACGCCATCTCAGACGAAGAACTCCACTCACGAGGCTTCATTCTCCGCCGAACAACCGAAGACCTCAACCTAGACCACTTAAACTCCGTATTCGTTGCGGTCGGTTTCCCGAAACGTGACACCGATAAAATAAAGATTGCCTTGGAACACACGGACTCATTGTTGTGGGTGCAATACGAGACGACAAAGAGGCCCGTGGCGTTTGCGAGAGCGACGGGTGACGGCGTGTTTAATGCGATAATTTGGGATGTGGTGGTAGACCCGAATTTTCAAGGGATTGGATTGGGGAAAGCGGTGATTGAGAGAGTGGTGGAGGAGTTGTTGGAGAAGGGGATCACGAATATTGCATTGTATTCCGAGCCCCGGGTGTTGGGGTTCTATAGGCCTTTGGGTTTTGTATCGGATCCTGATGGGATCCGAGGAATGGTGTATTCGAGAAAGAATAAGAGAAATTAGTTAACGTTTCTTTTAAATTGATTTTTTTTCTATTAATCGATAATTAAGCTGCTATATAGATTAAATAAATTCATTTAATGTAACTATTTTTGTTGAGTTATGATAATTTGGTTAAATAATGCAATGAAGCGTGCCAATTTAATAAAATACTGTGATAAATTATTCAAAGTATCGTTACTCTTATGAGAAAACACAAAAACATAATGAATAAACTAAGTTATTGTGACCTAGCAATGTATTTGAAAATTATATGCTTAATATGTTTAAGTGACCCACTTTGTTATATTTGTATGAAGTTTTCCCTAATGTAAATGGCAATGTTTATAGGTTAACTGATTATGAAGAAAAAAAAAAGATTATTATTTTCGTTTTGGATATTGTTGTAGCCCACTTCGACGGTTCGGCCCATTGCATCACTGTCTTGGGTCTCTTTCTTTGAATTTGAAGCTCCTCAATAAACTATTGTGAAACTATAGAGTATAGTTGGATTGGGTTAACCCATTAACTATCCCAAACCATCTGATCCGAGTAAAACATGCTCAAAGTAGGGTAGGGAACAACTGAATGTGAATCTCTACAGGTTTGGATTCAAACGGGTGAAGGGTCAATGGATAATATTGATGTGTGTGGGTTAAAAGTTATGTCAATAACGCTTAATATCGCGTATCTTATATATTTCTTACATAGAATGCGATGTCTTTGTTTAGATATGCTATACGCATATAAGAGGAGCTTAATGGAGCATTTTTGGGGGTTTTATGGTAATGATTAAGCGGGTCCTTGGTGAAGGAAATACGTAACTATGTGGTTGCAAGTATATATACTTGGATCTACGTACGTATATTATGATGGAATATGATATTATAACGAATAAATGTACACTACTGAGCAAAAAAACAAAAGGGATACGGTAGCTTCCCCCTTTATTGATTGCTTTGTTAAGATACTAGAGCATATAAATGTTGTGAATTAAGCTACTTGTAGCATACGAGACGCTAATATTATAGTGTGTAGTTTCACTTAGTTTTTCTAATTAGTAGTTGAACATATAAGTAAAATACAACAAGCGTGTGGTTGATCCGTATCAGGTACCGCGAATATGAAAAACTCATTTTTATCAAAACAGCTTGTTAGAAACAGTTGTTCGTTTAAAAGGTGTTATAGTTAATATCATACAATCTTTTGATTATGTTTATATTTTTAAACATTCAGACTTAAAAGAAATTGCAAGATGATGTCACATCTAACGTGACAAGTTTGGAAAAATATAGGATCTATATTTGATATACTAGACAAGTACTCGCGCGATACGACAAGAACAAAAATTTTAGAAATCATGTAACAATTACGGATGTTCAAGGTTCGGTTCGTTTGAAACCTTGAAAACATTTAAACCAATCACCACTTTTGATTAGCTGGTTTCTGAATGTTCAAACCATATCAAACAGTTTGATTTACGGTTTATATCAAAAATAGACCATATAAAACTGGACTGGACTGTAAACTTATTATTGAAGCTCAATGCGTGAAACCAAACCATTAGTAACGATTCAGTTTAAATTTTCGACAGTTCAGTTTTGGTTTTCAATGACAAGAAATCAAACCAGCGGTTTGGCTCACGGTTTAACTTACAAACCGTTAAAAACCGAATTGTGAATGCCCATACGTAACATGTTCATTTTTTTAATTGAAAAAAACTATAGCAATACCATACCCAAATTAAAGACAATAAAATGTTCATTTTTATTTTGCAATTTTTAAAATATATTGTAACGTATAAAAAAGTTACGGCCGTTGGAAAATCGTTGGTGAGAAGTTGGTTACAATTAAAATAAAAGGGAATACATGTGTAAAGATGAAGGTTTAAAGTTGTAACAATTTTTAAAATTTACAAAAGTTATGTAAAGTTGAAGGGGTAATGTTGTAAATAATTCTATGCATAATTTCTAATTGACAAGTTTGTCCTATCATACATCATATAGAAGGTATACCATATGCTTTACAAGTTGTAAATTACTTAAAAAGTATGTGTCTTAATTTGTTCATGTCCTATGTACTATCTATAGTATAGATATAAATATAGATAGATATGGATATAGATATAGATTATTTTCAAAAGAAATAAAGAACACAGGTAATACAAGAGTCATGGGTTAATGTGGGTAGGGGTGTTCAAAAGAATCCGAATCCGAATTATCCGACTATCCCTATCCGAACTATTCGAAATTTCGGATATCCGAAAATTCTGATTCGGATAGTATTTTTGGATTTTTCGAATAGTTCGTTGTAACATTTTGACGTGGGCACTTGCCTCTTAGATGAGAGGTCTTAGGTTTAAATCTGGGCAAATACGTAGTTTAATATTATTGGTATAGAATTGAGTAGGTGTAACATTTTGACGTTAAAAAAAAGTACAAGAGTCATGGTTTAATGATGGATTCGAGTATTTGAATACTTTAAATTCAAACATGTAGCGGCGACAAGAAGACCAATGGCGGTTAGAGACTAACAACGACATGCTTTTAGCGACGATTTTGAGGGTCAATGGCCGTGACTTTATTCGCCTCAAAAGTCATTTTTTTGTAGTGTGTACATTCAATTCGAGATTTATTTGATCTAGAACCAAATATAAAAAAATAAATCTAATGGCTTCCTACATATTATGGTGTGGTTTTAATTAATAATATTGCCTAGAAAGTATGAGCATTTGTGTGTGACAATATGTTATGCCGTTTATTCAAGTCACTGTGTTAATTTTTGCATATGGTTGGTCATGTGATTGAGTCGAACTATTGTCTAGTGATTGAAGGAAGTTTCTAGTGGAAGTACCTCCAACGCGTTAATTGGTGTGGAATAAAAATAATTTATTTTGAAACCTTTGAATGAACCAAGCTGGATGCCAGCTGTTTCTACGCACTCCAATATCTTATTTGTAACGAGTTTCTACCACTTGCAATCGGTGGTCAAGGGTCAACGTACTTACATTCATTCTTGCATGCTAATTAAAACGAAGTATCCATGCATGCAAACCATATTTAGCAAAATAATAATAATAATAATAATAATAATAATAATAATAATAATAATAATAATAATAATAATAATAATAATAATAAAGATTATTTATTGCATATTAATATAGAAGTGAGACCTCATAGAAATTAATGTGACATGAAGAATCGACATGCACAATTTCTACAGGTGAGGTGGCATGTCTTCATATGGACGTTCGTACAATTGTAGTAATATCTTACGAAGAAACACTTGTCTTCGTACCAACGGGCAAAAATGGGCTCACAATGTGATTCCTTTAATTGTTTGTTGTTATTTTATACATGTTTTTATATTAATTTCTTTCGTTATGAATTAATAAGCATAACTTGGACTAGATTTTGTTGATTTTTGATATATCTTGCAGTAAGTAAAATTAACTATTTAGTCTGACCTTTAACTTGATTTAATTCTGTAAATAAAAAAATGCTCAAACTTATTTAGGTAAATGATTTAACTGTAATAGTTTAATTCTTTTTTTTTTTGAACGGCTTTTAATGGCATGATTGGTATCCATAGTTAAAATTACAATTTCAAGTGGTTTCCATATAATTTCTAAAAACCACTCCTAACTTTTCGTTTATCCCTTAAAACATATCCCATACAAAATTCCTTTTCTCCGCAATGCATAACAAATGAAAAAAAAAGGTTAGGGTTTTAAGTTTCTCTGTTGTATTTACAAATCGATCACATAATCTCAAGGTAATTCATCTCTCCAATCTACATTATGTCAAAATATATATATATATTTATATATAAATCTTTCGTAATTTCTCCAAAACTTGATAACAAACCCATATGGAGAACGATTTGTTTACTTGATTGATTTTGCTAGAATTTATGATAATATAGGTTAATGTCTTTAGTTTTTCACAAAACTGTTGTGTGTTTTACGTTGTTTTAAGTCATATAAATCTTTATATGATATATATATGATTTCTTAAACACTATATTTAATCATTTAGTGATCTTTCTTAATTATATATAAATCTTTATATGATTATATGATTTCTTGAACATCATCGGTTTGTCTATAGCATAGGTTAGGGCTTATACTCCCAAGAACCTGTTATTAATATGTTAGTAACAATTTATGTATTCTCGTTTTGTCTGTTAGTTGATGTTTATAATGATAAATTATATTTATATAGTAACAAGATGGTGTCTAATTGTTTATAACTAAATTAGTATTATTCCATGTTAATAAAAATATGTTATATGTTACAGTATTAAGTATTGATAGTAAAGTAGGTTTTATACAAACAAATTATCTGTTGTTAATTTGTGTTACATTCCAGTGTTAAGATTTGAAAGAAGATTACCATTTTAATAACATGTATGGAGATTTATGAATTCAAAACATGAGACCCTTTTAAATATTGGTCGGACAATCAAAGATTGCAATGAACAAAATTTAATAATAGAAAGTGATGTGACATTACATGTTAGTGACTAATATATACAATATAAGATTATTGAATCATTTTTTCCCTTAGGAGTTTCTCCACTTAAGCTTGTAAGTTAATAACAAGTTATGTAAATAAAAAGACAAACAAATCTTCACTTTGTCTTATTGGCTATTAAATATTGATTATTTGATACCAATCAATTTTTAAATGAATATAACACGTCCAATTTGTGTTTTCTTTAATAGGAAATGCAATTCGATTTTTAACGAAAATATTGAGTTACATTCACTTATAGGTAGCCAGGAAGCTTCGTTACAGTCACACGATACACCTCCCCTCGGACTAAAATTAACCCACCCTAGTTTTCGACTACCCCACACAACATGTTCCTTGTCCCTTATAATTTGATTTAACATATGAAGTAACTAATTTCATCTTCAAGTTAATAAAAGTTCATGCATCTTGAAGTAATATCTAGATATACATCAGCAAACATAAATATCAGGAGACACTATATCTAAAATTTAAACATAATAAAAAGAAGTTTAAAATTTAGTAAGTCTAAACAGTGATCTATAACAAATCTGTTTCATTTTTATTTTTATGTAAATATAGAATATAGATGGTAGAAAACTAGAAATTCAACCAGGATATTACTTTTTTTTAAACATCGAATATAAATAATATTTCAAAACACTGAAAACACGTCAGAAATTAGAAGTCATCTAAAATGTACCAGTATGTGTTTAACCAATAGGTCTTTAGGAGCCATTCATAAGATACCTAGCTCGCTAAAAGATCAAATGAATTCGAGATTGAACAATGCAGCTGAGCTAAAGCTGATCACCAACTCATGTCGTGAGCGCACAAAAATAATAAAAACCAACTTTATACGGGTATAATTACTATTATTTAATACATTAATTGTATAATAGATACTATTTGTTTACTTAAAATATAAAATATATATATATGTTATTTATAATCATAGTAATAATCATATATACCTAAATGACAGTGAAAATTAAATAATTAGCATAACGCTTTCAACTAATTTAAATTGCCAGCAATACTCAAATATATATGTCTAAAAATTAAAATGCATCACAAGTAATATTTAATAGATACATTAAATTTAGCACTTTACACCAACTGGCCAGTTTCACCGACGCACTCCACTTCCTCCTACTATAAATACTCATTCTTGTTGTTCATCACCATCATCAATCACCTCATTGTTTACTTATAATTCATAGAAGATGAAGCTCTCATTTTCACTTCTACTCATCCTTGCTCTCCTCTTCACGTCCGCATACGCAATTTCCCCAACGGGCGCCCCCGTCTCCTCCCCAAGTATTATATCTCTTTATTCATTATTTAATTTCTCTATATATGATCACAACTGATTAGTTTGCTTGATGATTAATCATTTAACATTGAATGCAGGTAAATTTGGGTGTGATAAGAAGTGCGAATTAAGATGTTCAAGATCCGGATGGAGAGACAGATGCCTCAAGTATTGTGGGATATGTTGCGGTAAATGCAATGGTTGTGTTCCTTCTGGTCCCTATGCTCCTAAGGCCCAATGCCCATGCTATCGTGACATGAAGAACCCCAAGGGCAAGGACAAGTGCCCTTAAGTTTATATATTTTTATATAACTATTTGAATATGTTAATTTAGTATATTTCTATATATGTTCCAGTCTTGTTTAATTTTATTTTAGTTAGTTAGGAGGAGTTTGTGTGAATAAATTCCTTCGGTTATACGAAGGGAAGAATGCGTATTGTAGCGTTGAGAAAATTCATTAGTGTTGGATTTATATGGAATAAATCATGTTATGGTGTTTGATTAGTACTTTTTACCTTAAAAATAAAATGTATTTTGTTATATATAAGACATACTTGCCTTTCATTTTATTCTGAAGATAATTTTGACGTGTTACTTATCTTTTCTCTATGAGGCTCGGTTAATACACGCTGTTGGAATATATATTACATAAATATTTTTTTCTTAAACTTCGTATTTTTAAAATGATTATTGTACTCGGAAAAAACGAATAAATAGAATGGTTTAAGTTGTGTCATTTGAGGGACACGGGATCGAATAATCGAACAATAATACGTAAATAACAACAAATATAATAAACGAATCTTTGTATTATTGATTTGTAATTGAAAACGGATGATTTACAATGATGGTGGTCGGAGGTATTTATACCCACCGGCGGTTATTCCGGCAAAGGCCGCAACGGTTTAACCAAAGTACAACCGCCGTCGCATCGTTTCTAATATTCTAATTACAATTTTAACACAAACTATCAACTAATTACACTTTGTACCCTAACTTTGTTAACAGAACATTCTAACAAAGTTTATCTATTCTATAATAACTAACGAAATATTTAACGAAACTTCAATGAGATCGATGATTAACCAACATCATTGTGTTTAAAAATCACAAAGGTAACAATTTGGTATCATGCTCATGACCTATCGGTCTAGTTGAATGACGTCCCCTCTTATAAATGTAAAATTGAGAGTTCAAATCATTACAAGTGCAAGATAAAGATGAAATTTTGCTGTTAAAAAACTGTGGTTAAACGAAAACAACAATTTGGATTCATACAATGGTTGTGGCCATTGGGATTCTCGGCTAGCTGTGCAAAACCCTCCTGGGTGAATAAGGTTGTAGAACCGAGTTGGGATGAAGTCATGAACAAACGAATAGTTAAGAATCCCATATACCCTGTTATTCTTGTGTTTTTTGCTTTAATTTACACTATGGCTCTTTTAACATTTAGAACTCTTTCTTGAAATAACTTGGACATATAAAAAATTAACATTTCATCTAATACATTTTAGGCTAACAAAACAAATCTAAAAGAACGTGTCAGACATGGCATGATTAACACGGGTGCTAAACACGAACAAGACGCGATAAACCAATCGTACTTTCTTCAAACTTGAACACGAACCTGTTTATAAACGTGTTCCACAACAAAAGTTGTTTAACATGATTAATATCACTTATATTTAGTGACACCACATATGTAAGGTTGCACCAAGATGATCTCCCCATTCATGGAATTCTACCGCGGCAAGGTCGTCTCATGTGCCGATTTGATATGCCAGATTGAAATTACATGTTGCACCAAAATATACAAGTCGTGCTTTGGTTATTTGCTAATTTTAAAACATAAATTACTATTTTGTTAATTGTCTTATTCAACATGGTTAATTTGATAATTATCCCTATTAATAAACTTTGTGCGGACTCTAACTTCATGAACCACTATGATGAGATCTAAATGGTTTAATCAATGCCTTTTAAATGATATCTCACCATTGTCTGATATTTTGCTAGATGTTGCAACTTTTTTCATAATGAAGCCGTCATAAATATTGTATCGGTAGGTAAATTACTAACATTGTGTAACACCGGTTATTAAAGTATATAATAAATCAACCAACCATAGCATCTATCATGAATATAACAAAGTACATAATATTTTGACTATTCCATAGATATTCAAATCTCTCTCTAAAACGCACATGTAAAGATTCGTTTGATAAAAAAAAATTAAGACACAACTCAAAATAAAACTCTATTTACTTTTTATTTTGCAATCTAAGAGTGGTATTCATATTCACTTGGGAAGTATCGTGAGATTCGAGTTTCGCCAATACACATCCTCCCCGGTACTAATAAACAATTCCAAGTATTACAATAATATTCTTTGTAATTTCATAAGAATTATTTAGCAGGTATAAACACGCTGTTAAAAACATGTATGATAATTTTAGCTTTCATTTAATATGGTGAAAGTTTTACACTGAATTAACTAGAGGTGCACAAAAAACCCGTACCCGGAACCGGACCCGAAAAAAATACCCGAAACTGGTTTTTTTTATACCCGGGTATTCTATACCCGAAACCGGAACCGACCCTACCCGTAGGGTATAGATAGGGTATGCATTTTGAGGTCAATACCCGTACCCGGAACCGTACCCGATTTATACCCGTAAATACCCGGACCCGGTCATACCCTATACCCGATACCCGGTTATACCCAATACCCGATACCATTTTTCTAATACCCGAAATAATACATGAGTTTTATAGTATATTTTTATGTTTACTTAACAACTCTTATGTTTAAGCTTTTGTAAAATGCATATTACTAAGTAAATAATTTGTAATTAAGTGGATTTATGGTTTTTGTAATATAGTTTGATAATTTTATTACATTACAAAGCAAATTTAAATTTTAAACAAATTAAAAAATGTATAAACAAAGTACAAATTCAAAACCGGGTATTAATACCCGGTCGTACCCAGTTCCAACACCCGTACCCGATCATACCCTACCCGGGTACATAGGGTTGAGTTTTTCTCCTCAATACCCTACCCGAACCCTACCCGATTTCTCTCAATACCCGATTTTCCAATTCCCGATCATACCCGAAACCGATTCTAAACCCGAACCCGAGTATTAGAAAAAACCCGATTTATGCACCTCTAGAATTAACTACTATAACCTTTTTTAATAGATCAAATTAATCAGTTACACTCATATTTTTTTTAAATATACTTTTCTTTCACTTAATACTCATAATCCAAAATATTTTGATGACAATATAAATTGTTTTTTTATATTGTATTGTTTTTTATTATCTTATTTCCGTGTTTATCTCCTTTTCTTTTAACATAAATAGGATGTTAGGGTTTCTTGTTTAGTTAGTTTTTTATTAAGTTTATTGATAAAAAACATTGTTCTTGGAACCTATGGTTCGATCTATCGCCTTCGATTAATCATAAAGTGTCTTGAGCCATAGATCGTTTCTAAAACTAAATCACTTTGTCATTGTCATTAGACCACCAACCCGATAACACTTACACTCATACCTATTTCTTTATAAGGCCATTGTAGTGTTTTATTATACGGCATGACAAGAGGGCAATTCTAAAAAAAAAAAAAAAGTAACCAATTGAGGTTAACCGTTTAAAAGCGGTTATTTGCTTTTTGTAGTCAAGTTAAACAACTTACACTCATAGTCAATTAAACAAACGGTCAACATGTGGTTTGACCAAATAGTTTTCAAATTTGAGGTTTTCGTTCAATAGTTTTGTTTTCACTTGCAATTAAACCCGACCCAGCTAACCATGTAGACTCTTGTCATTAAACCCATCAGAGTGCCCCTCAGCTGAGGGGTAATTTTGTCATTTTTCTCCTCAAATAAACCCCAACCCTAATTCCTAAATCCCATTTTCATCTTTGTCGTTCTTTCCTTTGTGTTCCACAAACCCTACACAAACAAACGATGATTATGATTCATCTCTGGTGGCTTCGATCATGACACATTTGGTAGTAAACGGGCCAAACGATTACACAACCAATTAAGGACAAAATTGCCCCTCACTAGGGACCCGCTGATGGATTTAACGACCAGAGTTAATGGGGTTACTTGGTTCGGGTTTCATTGCAAGTGAAAACAAAACAACTGGACGAAAACCGCAAATATGAAATTATTGGACTAAAACTACAGATCTGGTCAAAACCACAAGGACGAAAACTGCAGTTCTCTCTGTCTACTAAATAGTAGCTTTCTAATGAACTTATGTTTTCTCAACCTGCTTATAGGACTGACCATGTGTATAATTATTGATACAGGTGCTCTGTGCAAGCTATAGTTGCAAGATATATTTCCAGAATATATATACTTAGGTACTTTACTTTTCAACCAAATTGTATAAGTACAGTAACTTATGAGTTTATAATAATTGTTTTTCCTGTTTGACTGTGGGTAATGCACTGAATGTTAGATACTAATAATATGAAACATAATTTGTAAAGAGCTTGCTTCAAGTGAGGCCTTCGCATCGCATAGAATAATGACTTTGTTTTAACTTGAAGTATGCATGTCGAATTGGTAAGTCTTTGGAAGGAAACATATATGAATTATTATTCCAAAATATCAAATGCTGATATTTTTACCATTACTAATTTGTTAATGATATCTTATTTTCAGATGGGAAATCTTAATACAGTGATCCTCTACTAGTGGTGGACAATTGGCTTCATTTGAACCAATATAATAAATAGCTTTGTTATCTTTCATAATAGCCTAGAAAATGGTTTATAATGTTGCCTACTGTTTTTGCTCTCCCTGCATTCCTGCTTTCATGTCTTACATCAGTCGCCACGTGAAATAGATGAAAACATTTTTAATTCAGGTAATTTTGTTAACTCCTGATTTTTTGCAACCATGCGAATACACAGGAACGGGCATTGGAGGCTGACATCAGCATACTGCCCAAATGCAGAGTTGAAGTGTCCTATGGTGACGTGGAGCAACATGATGTTAAAGCATGCAAAATGATCCCTATGGGAACTCATAATGTCACAGACTTCTCTACTGAATGTGTTCTTCAAACTTAAGATTCGGTATATTTTTTTATCCCCCTGAAAAATTGATTGCTTACAATCTGAAAGCTGCTAAGTTTGATGTCATCTTGATTCGAGTAATATTGGTAGTTTTTAATTAACAAGCGCATATCCTCTAATTACAGGTTCTACAATATGGTACTGGATTGGACCTATACCTATAAATGATGATGCTGGAAAAGAAATAACAACTCAGATCTTAACTACGTAAAAGACAAACAAGGACATTCTATACTGATTCGAATGTGGTTTAATAATAAGTCATAATTAATCTTTGCATAATTATCGCGGCGTTATTGAATTTTAAATTAGTTTATATGAAATTGATGAAGATTGGGAAGGTAATTTAATGAGGTCTTAAGTTCTTGTATTTTAAAGTTAATTCAAACAAGTGCATCTTTGTCATTTTATATAGCTTGCCCTTTCCCTCTGATAAACTCTTAATATCAACGGTAGTTATGTTGAAAGGGTTTATTTATATGACTTTTAAATTCTTGAAATGATGTTACAATTCATTTATTATGAAGATACATGTTTGTGTTCGTCTATGTCCGTTCGTTAATAGTATAAATAAACGGTCCATGAAGGTAAACGAACATAGACGAACGATTATTTGTTTTTAAATATACGAACGATTTACTAAACGGTTGGTGTGTTTACAGAATTACAGGCAAGTGAAAGTTGCTCAAATCTATTTTTAATTACATCTTAAGTTATTTTTAAATAAAACATTCAACATTAATAATCATAACCAAAGTTATAAATATTTATCAAAGAAAGTTCTTTCAAGTCAACCGAACATGGCCCATTTTGACTCGTACTAACAAATCAGAAGCAATCCGTTCAACTGAACAAGGCTTTGTGGTCAGATTAGGAACTTCTTTTATCTATTCGTTCATAGGTACTTGTCTAAGTCTACATTTTGCAGTGAGCATTGAACACAAGTAGTCAAGAGTTGATACAACTCTATCTTTAAAAATTATGTGACCTAAGAGTTGGTATTTTGTTTGTTATCTAAATACAGCTTCACTATCAAATTGTTGGTGGCTGTAACACAGAAGTAGGATAGTCATGTTCTAGTCATTGAGAAAGTTGCTCCATAAAATTACAAGGTTTGAAACACATGCTTGCTCGCTTATTATGTTTTTTTTTTTTATTACTATCATAAATATATCTTCTTGAATTGTGAGAAATGTGGAAATATGAATTCAACTTTGTAACATACTAACATGCGTTGTTTGATACTTATTTTGTATACACAGCATATATATATATATATATATATATAAGGGGAGAATGGAGGTATTGTTGTAGGGCAATCCAATCGATTCATTTATTGTGTGTATGTCACCCGTTATATTACTGTTCTTGATTAGTGATTTTTCAAGGAATTTAATTTTAAAGATTCTGCATTTGATTATGATAATTTGAGGGAAAAGAGATTTCTGGGCATTATTTATGTCCTCTTTGAGTTTTTTTATATGTTGTTTATGCCAAATTTCATATATAATATATTAAATTTTCACATCTCGGTTAGCTCTGTTTTATTTTCTTCATATGGTATATACTGCATTTTTGACTTCATATGCTGTTTTATATTTTCAAATGATATTTTTGACATTGCACAGTATTTAGATTGTTTTGTTGTTTTTTTAGTGTAGACTAATTTTTTCTCATACGCATCTCAAATAAATGGGCATGTTTGATTTAGGAACTTTGTGCAGCGTATTGAAAACTTTAGTAACTAAATACAGACTGTTATATGGTTACTGTTTTTCAATGGTTTGTGGTTTTTCTTCTTTTTTTTTTCTTTTTTTTTTGTGTGTATTCAAACATTGTTTTATTCGGTTAAACAAATGTCGTTTTCGTTTAGAATGCAAGAAAAGATACTTATGTCATTATGGCACTAAACTACCTGTCCACCGGACAAGTATAAAACTAGTTCATTTGATTGTGTGAGCGATAGTGAGTGCGTTTATGTTAGTTAATACGGTGTCCAACAACAAAACAACTTCAATGAATCAGAAAATAAACGATTGAATAATTGTTAAAGCGATAGTTGCATATGTTTATGAGGCTATCACTACCATCTATACATGCCTGTATGTGTGTATAATTGTATGTATAACTCTTACCAACAAATGTCTAATGCAGCATTCCTCCTCCTCCCCTCCCATTGTTACCATGCCGCTGACTTCTAAAGTAATTAAGCAATAACGAAGCCTGCAACACAATCAACAAACCAAAACTATAAACTCGCCCATGCATTCATTACAATTACAAAATTACCAATGTACCCACCTTTTCATTCGCTCGAGGAGTACCCGACTGTGACAAAGCGGTTAATGGCGGGACCGCACCTTCCTGAAGCACCATTTTACAAAACCGACCATTGTCTGTGCACACCTGTAACAGGGCTGCAGCTGCATTCTCCTTCCCTCTAGCAGAACCTAACTCAACAACCTCAACCAAACCCGGTATCCCATTCTCCCCACCGATAGCAGCCTGACCCTCGGGAGTTGTTGCAAGATTTGACAAAACCGAAACCGCCTTGTCAACCATCCCGGCAGCTGGATCCATTAACTCCACAAGGTGTCTAACTGCACCTGCCTCGACAATGCGTGCCTTGTTTTCATGAAATATTGACAGGTTAAACAAAGCCGTGGCTGCATCTTTTTTTCCAAGTGGAGACCCGGTTGCTAATAAGTCGACTAATGGTTTAATCGCTCCGGACCGACCGATTCTTATCTTGTTTTCTTCAATAACCGAGAGGCTGAAAAGAGTTGCAGCTGAGTTTTCTTTAGCTTCTGAGCTCCCGGTTTCGAGCACGTGTATTAGTGGTTCGATTGCACCCGAGTTTGCGATTGCGAGTTTGTTGTTATCGTTTATTGACAGGTTTAAAAGGATGGTGACTGCGTTTTCTTGGATCTTTTGGTCTGTTGACCGAAGCAGACCGGTTAGTAAACTTATGGCCCCACAGTTTGCTATAACGATTCGGTTATCCATGTTGTGTCTAGAAAGTAACCTGAGTTGGTTTGTGCTGTTTCTTACTGCATCGAGAGAAGTATCGTTTAAGTCATCAACCAGCTTTTTAACTTGGGTTTCGAGTTTGATTAGCTCGGGCCTCGTTTCGGTAGCGGGTGAGGAAATTATTCTCGGCCCGTACCGTTCTGATGGCCTTCGCCATAACGGGTTTTTGGGTCGGGTTTCGAACCGAGGCGAGAACAGTGATGTTGTTTGGGTAGTTGTGGGCTGAGGATCAGGTGTTGACTTTTCATTTACCCCACCAACGTCTATTGACTCGAGACTGTGGTCTCCAGATTCCGCTGACTCATAGTCAGTTTCGGGCTGCCCGGGTAGGGAATCTTCTGATGATGAATGGGTGTGATGCACTAGAGAAGTTGCGGTTTCTTCCTGATGGGTGGTTGTGCTTTTACCGGGTGACGTAGGTTGAGTCAAAGTCAAAGTCAAACTCTTCAAAGTGTCTGGGAGCTTAACATTGTGTGATTCACACCAACTTGCAATTAACGCCTTCACGGTGTAGTTAGGAATAAGATTAGTGTGGACAAGAGTTTGCATGGTCTAAGGGCAAACCGTGAGTCCAAGATTGAGCCATTTACGAATATACTCTCGCTCATACATTTGACCCGAAGCTACGATAACAGGGTCTGTCATTAGTTCAAGTGATAAAGGGCAACAGAAATCGGGAGGTATCGGTACACGGTTACGGTTTTGGGACTGTTTAAATTCAATAAACTTATCATTCATTTGTGTCACAAGTGCAATCATTTCCTCAATACACTCCAAGTCTCCCATTTTTTCGGCTTGTTCAGCATTTTCCTTTAACTTTTCAAGTGCAACCGCCTCGATAAGAAGCTCTTGATTTGACCTTAAGTTAAGAAAGTCAACAATTATTGACCGGCTGTCTGCACTAGGTGCAGACCCCTCAGCTTGATCCCTTATAGCTTTCGAAAGAATAGCCGATTCTTTTTCATAACCCATACGCTTAATTTTCTGTACATAAAGCTGCAATCGATCGATTGTTATTAATATTACATAAAAGTGATACAGTTGACATAATGCAAGTCATGTTTTAGCATGCCTCAAGTGACGATGAACTGAATTCATTAGGAGAAGATTTCAGCAGCTCAAGGAGTTCTAAGCTTTGATCCCGAACCTTCGCAATCAATGATTCAACTTGCATAACCTACACAATGCAGATAAGTGATTAACATGCAAACTATTACGTATGTCAATCATGTCATGTTGAAATTTGCAGCGTGAACCCGGTCCATATTATTATTTGCGGTAAATATTTCAACCCAAACCCGCACATAAATTCAGGTCGATCCGAGCACGACCCATCGATATTATTTAGAGTCGGTAGATTAAACGAGTAATATGAATATAATTTTTTTTTAATTATAAAAAATCTTGAAAATGAATTGGAGATTTTCTTCAGAAAAATGGACAACGGAAAAAACATAAATAAAAATGTAATTATAAAAGCATTTTTTAATACTTAAACGGGTCAACCCGAACCCTGCCCGGTTTTTAAATGGGCTGTGCTAGTCAACCCAAAGTCTTTTTTTTCGTGTCAGGTTCCGGTCGTGTCAACAACTGCCAGTCTCAGTGGCGGAGCCACATGTTGACCACCGGGTTCGACCGAACCCGGTCATTTTCGGTTTTATATATAACCTATAGTATCGAATTAACGAGCGAACCCATTATATTTCAGCGAGCGAACCTGGTTTCATTTCAAAATAAAAGGTTCGAACCCATGGATTATGAAAAATTTAGTTATTTTTTTTGGAAATGAATACCTTCTTTATAAAACATAAAAAGCTTAAAAAAACAATAAAAATTACTAACAAACATCATAAATGGACAAATAGTAACTCGTATATAGATTATAAAAAGATGCTCAAAGTTATTCATAGAATCGGTCAGTAAGCCAAATCAATTAACATTCTTAAACATAATCAGATGGTTGATGATTTAAGTAATCGGATGGGTGACGATTACATGAATGATGCTTGCATTTGTTATATTGAAAATGAGTTCTTTTTAAAGTCACAATTGAATATGTTATGAATCGTTTTCAAAACATGAAAACGCGTATGGAACAACTATAATATGTTATATCTTTTTTATTTAATATGACTTTGTATTTTATTAAATGTTGTCGATTTACTTTTGTTATATTAATAGTATTGCATTTTATTTATGTGACCGAACGATCAACTTGACCCGACCCGATACATTTGGGTCCAAAAACTTTGACGTCCGAAAAAAAATCGAGCACCTAAAAATCCCGAACCCATATGATAAAATTCCTGACTCCGCCACTGGCCCAGTCTGCCACCCCTATAAACTATGGCATTAATATATGTTAGAATTTTAAATTAAATATATAAAAGCTAAGTCATACAAAGTAAACTTTACTCATCAATGGATGATAATCTTCTAGAAGCTTCCTGAGTTCATTAACCGATTGATTCAAGCCTGAAAATTCTTTCTGAAGAGATTCATCCGAAGCTACTTCTGGTGCAACAACAAGGGACTCGAGTAGAGGCTTGATGAACTTGAGCATTGCTTCAGTCTTTTGGTAGTACATTTGAACAATTATGTTTTCATGGCATTGTAGGTTGAAGAAACTTGAAGAGGTAGGTCCCAGCAGAGCCCAGTTGGACCCGCAAGACTCACCTCAAAGAGGGACGTCTGCGCAATTGAACCCGCAAGACTCACCTTCAACAGGGACGTCTGCGCAAAGGCTAAACTCGCAAGACTCACCTTGAAGAGACGTCTGCGCAGAAACCAACTGGATCCGCAGGACCCACCATGCTCAGAGACGTGACGTCCTTACGCGCAGTACGCAAGCTGTTCCCGCAGGAAAAGCCTCCCAATGGTCGACGTACTCCGCCTGTTCCCGCAGCAACGGATACTAGCCATCAGGGAAGGCTACCCGCGCAGCAAGGCTACACGCACAAGGCACTTAACTCTTAAATAATTCAGTAATGTCACCTGAAGAAGGAGTGAGCAAGCCGGGAACACTCCCGCACAAATGAGCCAGTCCGTATGATACTGGAGGATCTTTTGTACTGTACCTGACGAGGTATGGACAAAAGATCTGACCAAAGATACGACAGCTCACTGACAACAGTATGACGAGCAGCACGCTCTTGTACTGTATGTCACTATCAGCCGCTGCCTACTCACCAACCTGTCGGAGGACGTGCATAGCCTGCAGTTGGTGGAACAGGAATAGTACACAGCCGGCCTGGTCACTATCAGCCGCTGCCTACCTACCAACCACCAGCATGGCACGTGCGTAGCCCACAGTTGGCAGAACAGGAATACTATTCAGCCGGCTGTACCTGCTTTGAAACCTACCTTCGGCTATAAATACTCCAACACCTTGGAACGGTATCATCATCTTATATCTTCATATATTTTCTGATATCTGCTCTAGTCATTTCTCTTAATATACACTTATATTCAAGAGCAATCTAGTCTGATTCTCACGCCGGAGGGTGGTCACAAGGAGGTACCCCCCTTCTCAGTGACGAGCTCACGGTGTCTGTTTTGCAGGTCATCAGAAGGACAACCATCTTTGCCGGAACTAACCCTCGTGGGAAACATCTATTTAACCCCCAGATTATCCGTAATCTGCCCGGGGTCGATTAGTGTTTCTTCATTGGCGCCATCCGTGGGACAAAAGCTAGAACTAATTTATTCAGTTTTTTCAAACTTCTGGAAAGATGGTTAAGGTTACTCCGTTGCCAAAGCCAGCGAGTGACCAAGAAATCCCGGTAATCACAACCCCAGCTACTGGGAGGAACACCGGCGAGCACACAAATTTTACGAACACTACCCCGGTTACTCAAGCCGGGGCAAGTGCAGTAAATTTTACGAACACTACCCCGGTTACCCGAGCCGGGGCAAGTGCAGTAAACAATCCTTCACTGGGATTCACCAATACCCAGTTGGAGAGACAACAGACGAGGCTCCCCCGCCAAACACTCGATCAAGTTAAAGCGTGGGCCGAAGCACGTCAGAAGGAATTCCAAGCTGAGTTGGATGAATGCTTGCGTTCACTCCAACAGGCTGACGAATTCGAAAGCACTCAACAGCTCAACATGAGCAATGAGTGCGAGTACTTGGACGATGATTCGGAAGAATCCGACACCGACGCAAACCCTCGCCATAGGGCGAAAGGGAAGCGTAAGGAAACGGACTTCCAACCGAGAAGGAATTTTGGAGAAACCTTCAAACCAAAAAACGCGGGTGGAAACCCACGTGACTTCTCTAAAACCTTCAGACCAACCGCTGCAAATGCGGGAACCTCCAAGTTTGCAAGGGACATTGCGGAAGCAATCGCCCCAAGAAGTGCCAAACAGATGTCCAACATCGGCACTTATGATGGTATATCCGAACCAGACGATCATTTGAACAGATTCATAGCGGGGGCAACCGTCAGCAAATGGACGGAACCCACGTGGCGTTATATGTTCCAGATGACGCTGGTTGGAGCAGCCAGAGCGTGGTTCGACCGTCTACCGGTCCACCACATCTACGTTTGGGCAGACTTCCAACAGAAGTTTAGCCAACACTTCAGCCAACAAAGAAAGTATACCGAAGAGCAATGGACAATCCTCAATTGATGGAAGGAACCTCTGCCAAGAATGGAATGCAGGGATTTGGGGCACCTCCTGTATCAGCATTGGCGATTGATTTATCCTTCTCATCCGGTCTATATCGAATGACCTTCTTTTTTGCTCTGGCTGCTATTGACTTGACTACATTGTCTCACTGTATGCCCCTATCGACCTCAGTCTTGTTTTTTGCTAGCTTTAGTCTAGAACTATACTATCTCATTAAACGTCGAATATCCCTATGATGCTAGCCAGTGAAAAAGGAAAGAGTCTACGAAAATTCAGGAAAAAATGTTGGAACCTCATGGCTAAGGATAAGGTAATTCCTCATCAGTGGTTTAAGCGTGTAGCAATGATGGCATACTAGGTGTTTTAGCAGGGAAGGCTAAAAGCTAAAAGCAAAGTCCCCGTAACTGCCTGCGAATGAAGAGCGTTCGAGAGGAAGATGAATCTTTGCTAGACTTCATCACTCGCTTCAACTCAAAGAAGCTAAGTCTGGGTAGTATTAGCGAAGATCTTGTTCGCCCTGCTTTCATCCAGGGCACAAAAGACCCAGAGCTCATCCGCACCTTAACGGGTAAAGATGGCATGCCATCCACATGGGATGCCATCATGACAGCAGCTAAACGCTTCGCGGAAACGGAAAAGCAACTGGGTAGAGATCTTCCCCAGAGCACAAACCTCTACACCCAGAAAACAAGAGAAAACAATGTCCTTACCGCCGGACTAAACAAAAAGAGGAAGCTAGGTATTTGGCAGTCAAGGGTAAACTTTGACACTTCATCCGGCTCGCACCCTCGGTTAGGCGGAAAGGATAACATGCGGTCGTCGAACCGGAACTCCAGATGGACGCCACTCACCAAAAGCGTCACCGAAATATTTGACACCGAGAGGCTCCCATGGCCAAAGGCTCTAATAATCCGAGAGCGTGACAATGCTGATCAGAGCAAATTCTGTGACTTCCACAGGACAAGAGGCCACAACACCGAGGAATGCGTAGACTTGAAGGACATTGTCGAAGCATTTGTCAGAGATGGGACGCTCACGCACCTCGTGGCGTAATGAACGCTGAGCAGGCTAATGCGTGTAGAACCCCAATTGGGGAAAACACGAATAAAACTGCAGCTTCAATGTCGGAGACTACATACTGCGTAAACAACGAGATTCCGAACCAAGTGCATATCGGCTCGAAAGGCTCGATGACACTCCCAAGAACATGGAAGGGAGCTCAATTACACAGTCTGCATGTAGATCAATTCCAAACTTGTAAAAGAAAAGGCCCAGAGCCACTTCTAATGGAAATGATTCTCCTTATCACATTGACGCTGATGATCTTACATTTATACTTATAAACTTTCCACACTGATATGCCGGTCTTCACCGCATACATAAGTGGGGAAGTAAGTCGTTGCGTGTGGAAGGCGGCAAAACCCGCATAAACACAAAAAACGGCCAACCTTCACGCAGGTCAGTTATAGGTAAAGTTGGGTCATCCCACTAAATGAAAGTGCCGGTCCTACCCGCACAAATCATGATAGAGGAAACCCAACTAACCTATTGACAACCGCGCGTCGAACGGTTAATTTATTCAAAACACTGATATGCCGGTTTTCACCGCATAAATAAGTGTGAAGTCGTTGCGTGTGGAAGGCAGCAAAACCCGCATAAACACAAAAAACGGCCAACCTTCACGCAGGTCAGTTATAGGTAAAGTTGGGTCATCCCACTAAATGAAAGTGCCGGTCCTACCCGCACAAATCATGATAGAGGAAACCGAACTAACCTATTGACAACCGTGCGTCGAACGGTTAATTTATTCAAAATACTGATATGCCGGTTTTCACCGCATAAATAAGTGTGAAGAAATCGTTGCGTGTGGAAAGCGGAAAAACCCGCATAAACACAAAAAACGGCAAACCTTCACGCAGGTCAGTTATAGGTAAAGTTGGGTCATCCCACTAAATGAAAGTGCCGGTCCTACCCGCACAAATCATGATAGAGGAAACCGAACTAACCTATTGACAACCGCGCGTCGAACGGTTAATTTATTCAAAACACTGATATGCCGGTTTTCACCGCATAAATAAGTGTGAAGAAATCGTTGCGTGTGGAAAGCGGCAAAACCCGCATAAACACAAAAAACGGCAAACCTTCACGCAGGTCAGTCATAGGTGAAGTTCGGTCATCCCACTAAATGAAAGTGCCGGTCCTACCAGCACAAATCATGATAGAGGAAACCCAACTAACCTATTGACAACCGCGCGTCGAACGGTTAATTTATTCAAAACACTGATATGCCGGTTTTCACCGCATAAATAAGTGTAAAGTCGTTGCGTGTGGAAGGCGGCAAAACCCGCATAAACACAAAAAACGGCCAACCTTCACGCAGGTCAGTTATAGGTAAAGTTGGGTCATCCCACTAAATGAAAGTGCCGGTCCTACCCGCACAAATCATGATAGAGGAAACCCAACTAACCTATTGACAACCGCGCGTCGAACGGTTAATTTATTCAAAACACTGATATGCCGGTTTTCACCGCATAAATAAGTGTGAAGAAATCGTTGCGTGTGGAAAGCGGTAAAACCCGCATAAACACAAAAAACGGCAAACCTTCACGCAGGTCAGTTATAGGTAAAGTTGGGTCATCCCACTAAATGAAAGTGCCGGTCCTACCCGCACAAATCATGATAGAGGAAACCGAACTAACCTATTGACAACCGCGCGTCGAACGGTTAATTTATTTAAAACACTGATATGCCGGTTTTCACCACATAAATAAGTGTGAAGTCGTTGCGTGTGGAAGGCGGCAAAACCCGCATAAACACAAAAAACGGCCAACCTTCACGCAGGTCAGTTATAGGTAAAGTTGGGTCATCCCACTAAATGAAAGTGCCGGTCCTACCCGCACAAATCATGATAGAGGAAACGCAACTAACCTATTGACAACCGCGCGTCGAACGGTTAATTTATTCAAAACACTGATATGCCGGTTTTCACCGCATAAATAAGTGTGAAGTCGTTGCGTGTGGAAGGCGGCAAAACCCGCATAAACACAAAAAACGGCCAACCTTCACGCAGGTCAGTTATAGGTAAAGTTGGGTCATCCCACTAAATGAAAGTGCCGGTCCTACCCGCACAAATCATGATAGAGGAAACCGAACTAACCTATTGACAACCGCGCGTCGAACGGTTAATTTATTCAAAACACTGATATGCCGGTTTTCACCGCATAAATAAGTGTGAAGAAATCGTTGCGTGTGGAAAGCGGCAAAACCCGCATAAACACAAAAAACGGCAAACCTTCACGCAGGTCAGTCATAGGTGAAGTTCAGTCATCCCACTAAATGAAAGTGCCGGGCCTAACCGCACAAATCATGATAGAGGAAACTGAACTTTAACCTATTGACAACCGCGCGTCGAACGGTTAACTTATTCAGAACACTTAGAAAATATCTTCAAGGAAAAAATGAGGAAAACCTCCACGCAGGTCAGATATAGGTAAAGTTTAGCCATCCTACTAAGTGCAAGTGACGGTCTTACCCGCACAATCACGAAAGAGGAAGCAAAACTTTAACCTATTATCTGCCACGTTGATAGGTTAACTTATTCAAAGTACTTAAGAAATTGCTAAGTTAAACTAAAGTATGCACAAGCGAATCATATATTGTTTATGCGGTAAAACAAGTGCCAAATTAAACTATAATATGCATGAGCAAGTCCTATAACGTTTATGAAGCAAGCGTGACGGTCCTACCCGCACAAAGGATTTACATTCCATAAAAATTCAAGTATTACAAGAATGGTCGGGTATCTACCCGCCTACAAGAGTGTAAAACTATACAAAAACATAAACCTATCCTAACAGTGGAAAGGGATCTAAAGGTTCAAGCTTCAGGACAACTCTCTCCAAACCCACTTGTACCCGCACCATCACTTGGCTGTGGCGGTTCAAGGAAGGTCTTGAGAATGGTTAACCCATCATCAGCAGCAGCAACTTCGTTCACCTTCTCCACCATTGGATGCGGGAAGGCAGCATACTGGTTCACTGCTTGGTCATAAGCAGCTTCAGTATCCACATCATATAAAGGGAAGTTGGAAGGCGGGATGCCCTTCTCAACGAACCTTAGACCAAGCAGGAAGCCAGCCTTTTCCCCATCCTCATGAGAAGCGTTGAGGGCTGCGCTCATGGCATCGTCATATGATGTGTCCGTGAAGACCCGATGCACAACCTACAAAACAAAAATACAAGTGTCAAAACCTTTTCTATCAAGAAAAGCGTAAAGACATTATGAAGCTATGCATACCTGCGACAACGCTTCTCGTAGAAGCCATTCCTTGGTAATCAGAGCTTCTTGGAGGGCAGCTTGAGCTTGGTTGCGGGCGCGTTCGGCTTCATTTTTGTTAAGGTTGGCAAGCAACACTTCCTTAGCAGCAGCCTCTTCAACGCCCTTCAGCTTACGCTCAGTATGGTCAAGCATACCCCTCCGATCCAAGATCTCTTGAAGCTTTTTGGCGTCTTCCATGGCCAAGGCGTCATGAGCCTGCTGGAGCCTCTCTAGTTTGGCTTTGAGCTCCTCATTCTCGGCGCGCAGAGGCTCCGCAACAGCTTCAGCCTTGGTGGCCTTCTCGGTTGCGTTCCGCGCAGTTTCCTTAGCCAACCGAAGCTGTTCGTTAACAGCTTGGGCAGCCTTGGAACGGGCCTCGAGACAGGCCTGAACTTCAACCTCAAGGGCCTTGAAGGCCTTCTCCTTCTCCGCAGCAACGGCAGAGAGCCTCCTGTTCTCCTCCCGGACAGCCCGCGCCTGAGCTACTTCTTGGATACGAGCTGCTTTTAACTTGTCGTTTTCACGACAAAGCAGCTCGACGCGCGGCTGCATCCGGGCTAGGAGAATTCGAAGCTCGTTTGTCAGCCTACCCTCCTGGTAGCTTGACATAGCTTCTCCCAGTGCACCACTGGGGGCGGCGTGGCGCGCCCACTCGACGCAGTCCACAGCCGTCCGAATGGTGGTTCCCCGGCGGATGTTCCACCGCGGAACAAACACCTCATTCGAATCCGACACTGCAAAAACAAAAAGCAGTTAGGAAAATATGATAAAAAAAAAACATAACAGGCCAAAATAACCCTACGCACCTGTAGGGTCGACGACAGGCCTGTAGCCGCCAAACCCATCACCCGAACCTAACGGATGGATAGGTCAGGCAGATGGGAAGGAGGCAGAGATTGGCTAGACGCCCCAACCCCAAACATACCCGCTGAACCGGCCGGGGGCGAGGTGGTCGCCGGTGCCGGAGGCGCGGTTGAAGCCGCCGTCGTAGGAACCAACGGAGGTGAACTCACCGGAGGTGAACTCACAACTGTGGCCGCCGCTGCGGAAGAGCCCGCAGAAAAACTCACCGCCGGCTCAGTGAAGGAATCAGTGAATATGGCACTGACAGCCGGCGGAGACGACGTCACAGTTGGAACAGTTGCCTCAACCGAGTGAGCAACTGAACCAACACTTGAAGCAGGCGCAATCGCCTGGGTCATCGCCTCAGGTAGGTTGACCAAACCTACCATCATGGGTCCGGAGGTGCTCCTCCCCGCTCCACCCTGGAATGCGGTAGCATCCACGCCTGCACAAAGAAGATATATAAGTATAATGGCGGAAAGTTATGCAGTTAAGATAAAGGAAGTATACTTACGGGTCCTTTTGAGCTTGAAGGTGCGAATAGGCGGGGACGAACCCGATGGAGCCGGCCTCTTCACGCCGGTCACCGTCGTTGTACTAGGCTGCCCGGAGGTGACAACTGTCTCAACCTCCGGAACAGTGGTCTCATCACCACCAGGGTTCCCCGCCACCTCTTCACTCTCGGTCTCCGACTCTGACCGATTCCCCTGATCGGCAGTAGAGGCAACCTTCGCCTTGCCCTTCCCGCCGGCAGCCTTCTTCTTCCTCGCCAAGAAAGGACCATCTGCGGATTCCTCATCAAAAGATGACAAAATTAGAGGAATTCCAGCAGAGGTTTGAGCATTGAGAGGGCGAGGGTCAAAAAGTTCTTTACCTGGCCGCCTGGCGCTCAGGATCTCGTGGCCTGGCGGGTAGACCTCCACAAACCGATCCGCCGTTTGCTCAAGGATGGGCAACTCGTTCTCATCTAGAGCACGAGTACCCATCCGAGCGGGACCATCACTCTCCCGCGGCTGTAGGAGAGACTGCAAGTCGTTTCCCTCTGAAAACAAAAAGAAAAAACGGTTAGAACAAAAACCCTAAATTAACGGATAATATGAAGCATACCGTAAGGGACAGAGTTCAAACCGTATTCGAGGACGATGGGAATTTGTGACGCCTCCTTCCACACCCGGCTCATCCCGAGCATCACCATCCCGGACTCCGCAAAGCGGTAAACCGGAGACTGGATCCGGGAAACCTTGGAGAACCATTCCGCCTCCTGGTAGTTAGAGGCGTGAAGGTTCGGGAGAGCTCTCCCGTTATTGAACGTCATCGCTATGGGGACGACTCGAGCGGAGATATTGAAGAACTCCCGCTTCCAAGATCGAATACTGCGCTCGGTCGCGCAGATCTTCAAACCCTTGATCCGATTGACCAAGGTATACCACCCCTGGATGCACCTCCAGGAATAGAAGGTCATCAGGCGGTCAACATGGGGCTCCACACCCAGAATGAGACACACCCACTCGAAATGGTGGATCTTGGCGATCGCCATTGGGTGTACCTCAGTTAGATGCACACCGTGTCTCTCCAGAACACGGTATACAAACTTCGTCAATGGGAACCTGAGATTCCCATAGACGAAGAATGCAGCGTACACCCCTATCTTGCCCTTGGGGGCATCATACACCGTCTGATGAGGTGCAGGAAACTCAGGCTCGAAAGGCTCGAGCATGAACTTCCTGACGACGTACTGATAGAGGTCGACCGGAAGAGCACACTGGCACTCGCCAGCAGTACTCTTGTCATCCTTGTCCGACGTGGATGACGGATTCTCGAGGTATACATCAGACTCCTCGACAGTAACCTCAGGATCATGAGAAGACATGTTTGGGATGTAAAGAAGAACGATTTTAGGAGAATGCTCGGCGGAAACGTTAGAGTATTCGCCGGAAATCGTTTAGAAGAAGAAAAGTGAAAGTGTGGATTAAGCTGCACCCTCTCCCCCTTTATATACTCATCGCAATGAATGCGATGAATTTAATGCGAAGGAGAGAGGAAAACGCTGGTGCAATGAAACTATGACACGTGGAAAAAGCAAGCTGGCAACAGCTGTTGACAGGACGCGTGCTGTAAACTTCGCGGCCACGCGCCCGAAAACTCGCGCCCACGCGCCTGAAAAAGCGTCTGGAATGACCATATACTGTCACGTCGTCATAACTTCCTGCACGTCCTGACACTGTCAGAAGAAACCGTCGGACGACGTTTCAACAGTTTGGACTGTTCTTATCCTTTCACTAACTCTTCGAATTTCAAAAAGATTCAAAAGTAAGCGGGACTATACCCCTTACCTTGGCAACCAAGTAACTATAAGACAGGTGCGAATACAGTGTTAAGGCAAAACCCTTCACATACTTAGCACCTGCAGGGAATTGAAGCCAAGAATACCTCGGCGACCAAGTAACTATAAGACGGGTGCGGGTACAGTGTCAAGGCAAAACCCTTCACATACTTAGCACTCGCAGGGAATTGAAGCCAGGAATACCTTGGAAGTAAAGTAACTATAAGACGAGTGCGGGTACAGTGTCAAGGCGAAACCCTTCACATACCTAGCACTCCGCAGGGAATTGAAACCAAGAAGGATCTTCTGGGCCATGCTTGCGGAAACGGGAATAACATCCCCGCATAGCGGGAACGTCGAGAACTAGATTGTTTGAAGCTCCAAGATGTAATTGGTTGTTTTAACATAATTGATCACTATGTTCAAAACTACCAAAACCTCATGGAGAATCTATGCAAGTGGAACTCAACGCTCCTGACTTGCGAGGAGGTTACAGACCTACCCGCATCATACCCAAAGATCAAGCAGAAAAGTCGGGAATTTCTGCACGTGACATTAGGACTTCCGCGGGAAGAATCCCCACGGAAAACCTTAAAACTAAACCCTTTTCAAAACCCTTTGCTTAAGTCCAAAAGTTCACCTCACTTATTAACAATTCATGAGAAGAACATTGGACTGGGGGGACTTGAAGAGGTAGGTCCCAGCAGAGCCCAGTTGGACCCGCAAGACTCACCTCAAAGAGGGACGTCTGCGCAATTGAACCCGCAAGACTCACCTTCAACAGGGACGTCTGCGCAAAGGCTAAACTCGCAAGACTCACCTTGAAGAGACGTCTGCGCAGAAACCAACTGGATCCGCAGGACCCACCATGCTCAGAGACGTGACGTCCTTACGCGCAGTACGCAAGCTGTTCCCGCAGGAAAAGCCTCCCAATGGTCGACGTACTCCGCCTGTTCCCGCAGCAACGGTTACTAGCCATCAGGGAAGGCTACCCACGCAGCAAGGCTACACGCACAAGGCACTTAACTCTTAAATAATTCAGTAATGTCACCTGAAGAAGGAGTGAGCAAGCCGGGAACACTCCCGCACAAAGCCGGGAACACTCCCGCACAAATGAGCCAGTCCGTACGATACTGGAGGATCTTTTGTACTGTACCTGACGAGGTATGGACAAAAGATCTGACCAAAGATACGACAGCTCACTGAAAACAGTATGACGAGCAGCACGCTCTTGTACTGTATGTCACTATCAGCCGCTGCCTACTCACCAACCTGTCGGAGGACGTGCATAGCCTGCAGTTGGTGGAACAGGAATAGTACACAGCCGGCCTGGTCACTATCAGCCGCTGCCTACCCACCAACCACCAGCATGGCACGTGCGTAGCCCACAGTTGGCAGAACAGGAATACTATTCAGCCGGCTGTACCTGCTTGGAAACCTACCTTCGGCTATAAATACTCCAACACCTTGGAACGGTATCATCATCTTATATCTTCATATATTATCTGATATCTGCTCTAGTCATTTCTCTTAATATGCACTTATATTCAAGAGCAATCTCACGCCGGAGGGTGGTCACAAGGAGGTACCCCCATTCTCAGTGACGAGCTCACGGTGTCTGTTTTGCAGTTCATCAGAAGAACAACCATCTTTGCCGGAACTAACCCTCGTGGGAAACATCTATTTAACCCCCAGATTATCCGTAATCTGCCCGGGGTCGATTAGTGTTTCTTCAAAACTAGATATGTTTTTGAGAAGCAGTGATATCTCCATCGACACTTGCAAATATATAAATAATAATAATAATAATAATAATAATCCAATACCTAACTGGAAGGAGGTTTATAATCTCTCAACAAAATTGAAGGTGGTTGCTAACTAATGTTGGAAACAAGCATTCTTGTATACGAATAATAAGTATAAAAATTCTAAGTGAAAACGCGTAAAGAAAAGAGAATGTTGAACGAGTCTAACAACAATCAACAACACCATAATAATAATAATAATAATAATAATAATAATAATAATAATAATAATAATAAATAAATGCTAGTTATAACTAGTTTTGAACAAGTCGCCCGAAGAAACTAGTTTTGTGGAAATTCTTGTTATTTTACTTATTTATTTCTACGTATGCTACCCGAAATTTTGACAAGTAGCCGATAGCTATTACTCCACTTGATTTCAAACTACCAGAGTTGAACTGGCCTCATTTTTATAACCGACATGAAGCTCGGCTTGGCTCACTATTAGGCTCATTTCATTTTAAGCTTGAGCTCGAGCTGAGTCGAGCTGTCTTGTTTAATTTCAAGCTCGAGCTTGAATACACCCCAGATCCACTCGTTTACAGCCATCAATTCGCAATTTGAAGAAACTTTGGGGTATTTGTTTTTGTAAAATTAAAAGTTAAACAAATTACATAATACTTAACTTACTTTTACTTTTTTATAAAATGATACATTAACTCATTTTTCTATCCAATAAAATATAAGACTGTGTAGTGATTTAGCTAAATAGTGAAAATAAGACAGTCACGAATACACGTGGCTTTCACTACATTTATCATAAAAATACATAATGATTTAACTAACAACATAGTAGCTGAATGTAATTTGTTGGAAAAAAGTTGTTGACCCACACCCCTGGTCCCTCACGCCACATTATTCAGTTAGTGCTCATTATCCGGTTAGCGCCCAATGAGACTCTTTACATCTTTGTGCCACTTAGATTAGAAGTGCCACCCATGACCCAACCACGACTACTTTTTTTAACGACAAACAAAAGCATTTATATATAAACAAATTATCGTTACAGGCAAAACACTAGCAACGACACAGTACATCAAAGTCTCCTAGAAGATACACTGTATGTCCCCTGCTCGGACCATATGCCACTCGTCTACCCAATTACAACATAAAGCTAAAACCCTGCCACATCTCCCAAGTTAGACCCGTGTTTCCCCCTTGTTTTTTACCCACAAGAAGCTTAGCGCCTTAATCCCACATATCACATCATGGAGGTTAATCAGCTTCCCTTCAAACACTAAAAACATTCCAAGCCCTCCAGAGACACCGAATCATGGTCAAACAAACCGCGTTTAAAGCTTTCGCCTTCTACTTTGTGAATGAGAAAAACCAGTGGACCTCCAATATTCATTTATCGCGAAGGCAAAAATAGATGGAACCTTGCATGACGCGGAGATTACACTCCAAGCAATCTGGGCAATTTGACAAGAGATCGTCAAGTATTCCGCCGACTCCACCTCTTCCTCGCAAATCGGGCACACGGCCGATGGCACCATAATACCTCTTTTAACCAACTTGAACAACACCTTGATACGCTCCTCTTGACTCTCCAAACGAGAATACCGACCTTTTTTAAAACCCAATTGTTCCATTACATTAATTAGTCACCACATCATCAAAAGCATCCAAACCAGACTTCATGCTACTCACTGAGAAGTCGAGAACCCACCACCAATAGACTAGAGTTATAAAAGTTTGAGTGTTTGTTATTATCTATGCGCTATTATTGGCCATAATCATCCACAATCGGTAGTCGCCTTCATCATATGTTTTAAAAAGCGAGTCCAGACATGATGCATACTAAGGTGAGAGTTAAAACTTAATAAGCCGATTTAAGAAGCATAAAAACTCGTGTCAAACTATATTAAACCGCTTAAAACATTCACAAAATACCAGCATCACATAACATTACTCGACATACAACCACCAAAAACAATACAGATAATTGGTCTCTAAGAAATTACAAATACATAACAACCCATCTTTATACAAACAATTATTGAAAAAAAATATACATAACAAACAAAGAAAAAATATAAATCATATCAAAACAAAATTTACTATCCTTCTCATAAATTTTAATTTACATGAGCCTAAATAAATAAAATGAATCTGAAAAACAAAAGACTATCAAAACTCGGATTCAAATTATATATTCACGATAAAGATAAAATGTTAATAAACTCGCATAACACGCAGTCTAAAAGTTATATAATTAAAACAAAGGATCCCTAAAAACAAACAAAAATACACAATAACGTGTGGGACGCTTAAAGTTGGTGGTCTAGTAACAGAAACAATTAAAATTCTAGGTTCAAGTATCTGAAATTAAAAAAAATTCATTTAAAAAAAATTAAATTATTTTAATATGTTGAATCTTGTATTTCTTTTTTGCTATTTAATTTTCACTTAATTAATTTCATTTAGTCTTTTCGACATTTTCTTCTATTTGAATTTTACATATTTAAATTTTAAATTACGTATTAATAGTTATTTTCTTTGTTTACTGACATAAAAACCTAATTAAAGAATATCTAATCAGCTAATGACGATTTGGAGCGCTTATAAATAATTAGAAGTATGAAAAGATCGGTGTCATAAATTTACACTGCATGTTTAAATAAATTATGAAGTTAAATAATAAGAACTGATAAAAAAAGTCAAAAAGTAAGTTTTTAAATACAAAAGCGAAACCAAACGACAACCCCCACAACACCAACCCGGAAGAAGCCTACCACAACGGAACCCAAACTACAATAAGGAGAATTTACATCAATTAGACCAACTTACCGACTTACATTTACACCAATAAGGAGAATTTATACAATTGAAAACTCAAGTATTCAATATCACAAATGATGTCTTTGATCTTCAATTCATTGTCTTCAAAAATCTCATTTCTAACTTTTCAAATCCTTCAACAAACGATTATAAAAATACCATGAAAATCCTTATTTTCCATTAACCCCATGTGAGTGTAAATTCCAAAAGGTCTCGAACAGAGAAAGCAAGAAAAAAAGGCGTCACACACGTTAGAAGCCAGCCAAAGAAAAATCAACATATTTTTAAACTTTTTTTTTATAAATAATGATATTATATTGAAAAAAAATCCAATTACAATAGATTAGCATGTAATCAAGCAACAAGCTGTGTCGCAATATCCTTTTTAAATGACAAAACAAATCCTGCAAAAGCACAAAATATAATTCTTCGTCGTCAATGAGTTATTATGCACGGTCTGCTGAAGTAAACACGTCAACTTATAGGGCAAGGGACCCAAAGAAAGCTTAATCAAACTAATTAGTTGGATAAATACTAGTAATATTTATTATTTTTTTGAAAGATAGTAATATTTAAGTTAAACTAGTTAAAGATATTTTTGTTAACAGAAGTTATATAAAAATATGTTTTTTAATAGACTTATAGGAAACAAAATACATTAAAATAGGAAACAAAATATCTTATCTAACCAAATCAAGACGATATTTAATTTACGAATACGAATCATGTAACATCCCGAAATTTCAAAGTGATATTAATTATATTACTTACTAATAGAGGGAAAGTTTACTCGGGTTGTCAGGAAATAAATAATAGAGTAGGAGTTGGTATGAGTCGGGCTAGTGTTGGATTAATGGAGACGGGTTAAATGAGAATGGGATTTAAGGGATATAAATATCCCCTAAAACCCCAAAATATCTTCATTTCCATCATTTTCCTAAAAACACTCCAAAACACACACACCACCTGCAACCGCCGGCGGCAGCCGAGGAGAGGGAGAGCGAGGTCCGAGAGAGAGAGAGCGGTTGGTTGTGATTAAGCAAGTAAACGAGATCCAAACAAGCCCAAAAAAGTATGGTTCTTGATCTTTGAAGTTTAAAGATCCAAGCTTTTTAGTGTATAAACGACCGAAAATGGTCGGGAAGCGTAGTGGGTGATATTGAACCATAGCAAGGGTGTTAAAATCGCTCGAAATGCCGATCAGAAACTAAAACAGCGGCTATCTGGGCAACTTCGCCTTCATCTGGGCAACTTCGCCTTCAAAGCGATGAACTTCGCCTGCAAGCTAAGTTCGCCTGATGAACTTCGCCTGCAAGCTAAGTTCGCCTGATGAACTTCGCCTGCAAGCTAAGTTCGCCTGATGGCAACTTCGCTGTAAAGTTAAGTTCGCCTAACTGGTAACTTCGCCTGAGGCCAAGTTCGCCTGATGACAACTTCGCCTGCAAGCTAAGTTCGCCTGATGAACTTCGCCTGCAAGCTAAGTTCGCCTGATGGCAACTTCGCTGTAAAGTTAAGTTCGCCTAACTGGTAACTTCGCCTGAGGCCAAGTTCGCCTGATGACAACTTCGCCTGAAGCCAAGTTCGCCTGATGACAACTTCGCTGTAAAGCTAAGTTCGCCTAAGGTTTAACTTCGCCTAAAGCCAAGTTCGATTAAAAAATAAATTAAAAACGATAAGTAAAAGTAAGCTAATACTAGACCACCAGATTAGATCAGGCGAGTATTGATACGTGTAACTTGTACAGTCAGCCGAGCTCAGTTAAAGAAGGGATTTACAGATATCAGAGGAAGAAGCAGAGTCCAGGTGAGTTTCTAGCCCCATTCCTTGTTATGTTTTCGGGGCTGTGTGCATACTCGATGTGTTGTTAATACATTTATCCTAAGTGATAAGTGTATGCCATATGTGATATATGTGATGGATATGAATGATTGCTTGTCGATACGTGAACGATCTTCGGATATTGCGCGTACTGTCAGGTTAAAAATAAAGGTACTAATATTATATATCGAGGATAGTAAATTCCAAGTGGTTGATAGTGTGTACGAATGTTATGATGTGACTGGTTTATTACGTAAATACCGAACTGATATGAAGTGTGATATAGGCAGGTAGAGGTAGAGTGTGTTAAAAGTGGCAAGAGTCTAGTAAGAGTGTTAGTGGCATAACGATAGTACGTGGTAGGGTAAGCCTATACGTGCCTTCGTTATTAAAGTGGCAAAGTGGCATAACGTTCTACGTTATTAAAGTGGCAAAGTGGCATAACGCTTTACGTTATTAAGTGGCAAAGTGGCATAAGTGGCATAAGTGGCATAACGCTTTACGCTTTACATATTAACGCTTTACGTTAATAACGTATAACGTTATTAAAGTGGCAAAGTGGCAAGGTGGTAGGTGTAAATAAGAGGCTAAGTGGTAAGTTAAGCAGGTTAGGTGCGAAAGTGTGAATACACTTACCTTAAGTGGTAAGTGTATAGATGTTATACAAGTAACTATTATGTAATGCTTGTCGGTACGTGAACGGTCTTCGGATATTGCACGCATCGTCAAGGAGAGTGATTGTCAAGTGGTTGTTAGTGTGTATGTATTCTATGATGCGACTTGCTTATTATGTAAATATTGTATTGGTATAAAGAGTGCTGTTGACAAGTAGTGGTAGAGTGTGATAGAAGCGGCAGAGTCTAGTAAGAGTGTTAGTGGCATGACGATAGTACGTGGTAGGGTAAGCCTATACGTGACTTCGTTATTAAGGTGGCATCAAGTGGCATATAGTGGCATAAGTGGCTAAGCTGTAGGGGTAATTAAGAGGCTAAGCTATAGGGGTAATTAAGTGGTTAAACAGTGGCATGTTAGACAGTGGACTATGTGTCTTCGGATACGTATATATTGTATGAAGTGGTTGTATGATAAGTTGCTTGATTAACTAGAACTCACTCAGCGTAGCTGACTTTTAGTATGCACGCAGGCGAGCTGATTATAGAGTTAGCATGAGGATGACACACGGCATGGATTGAACGGCTGGCATCTGAAGAAAGAAGTAAAGATGTTTTAAATATAAAGTTTTGTGTTATGGTATCAAAGAAAAGATTTAATGTTTTGTAACAAATGATTGATGTTTTATATTCCGCGAAAAGTTTTAATAAACTCTGATTTGAAGAACTGTGTTTATGAGTAAATCCGACGCTAAAGTAGGGTCACCGGGTTCGGGGCCTTACAAATCATTTATAGGCATTCAACTCTTCAAGTGCTAGTTACCGTTAGTACAAGAACCTTGTAGTGCAAGTAATTACCTTATAATAAAACTATATATAAGGGCAACATCATACCAATTTATCTATACTTATTCCTTTTAGCGATCATTACTCCATTGTTCATATTATAATCGATCAGTTTTTCTCTTGTTAACGATGAATCCTTCTTATTATCACCACGCCATTCCGCAACCACCACGCTACGCTTATGGTGTTCCTATACTCCCCGTTCCCGCTCCACGGGTTCAAGTTATTCCGGTTCATTATGCCACGGGCGAACCCTACCCACGATTTGTTTCGTTTCTTGACGATGTATTCATTCTCGACATCCCCAATACCTCGTCGGTGAATCAACAACCAACACGTTCATATACGCAAAATCACTACATACCGTCTCCAAGACCAGAAGACACGTTCGACATGTCTGACTATGACTCTCTAGAAGAAACTTTAATGATGCTAGCGCTAGAGGCTGATCCTGCACCTGCACCGCAACGAAGTGGTTCCGGTTTATCGGAAGAAGAGATTTCAAAGCGTCTACATGTCTACACGGCACAAGGAGAGAAGATAAAAGACTCTGAAGTGGTGACCTGCTCTATTTGTTTGTGTGACTGTGAAAACAACGAGAAGATCGGGCGTCTCAAGTGTGGGCATCAATATCATACCGTGTGCATCAAGGGTTGGCTGTTATCGAAGAATGTTTGCCCCTTATGTAGGTCTGTTGCATTGAGGATATAGATATAGATGTTGATATGATAATATGTAATAGTTTAGATTTGTTTAGTAATCGGTTGGCTGTTATTTCTTGATGTATTAAACCAAGTTCATATGAAAACAGATTCATTATTTTTGTTGGTGGTTTTTATTTCTGTTGCTTATATATTGCATACTAAGGTGAGAGTTAGAACATTGATGAACTAAGGGTCTAATTGTTACTGTATTTTTTTTAATCACATTGAGGCATCCATTTAGGCTTAATGAGCTAATTTAAGAAGCGGGTGTTTCATGTTATATATTGTTTATATTCTTGTTTATTTAAACAGTTGCAAGAACACAAATAAATAATTATAATAATAAATCAAAATCACTTCTTTTAAGCTGCTCTGAGATACATGGCCTATATACCCAGCTCAACCTTTTTAAAAAACAATCGAATTGAGTACACCAGAAGAATTGGCCATTCGGTTCTGTGAACCAACCGAGATCAAAATAGGAGAAAGGGATACGAACAGAAAGGAAGAACTAATCTCATCAAGAAGGAAGAATTATTTTAAGGTTTTTCTTAATGAATAAGCTTTTTAAAGGTTTATAAATGGAGTGCACATTAAGTTAGTATCAAGAAGTTCCGAGTCTTGGCTACGTTATCATTTTTAGTAAACAGAATAACATAAACATTAATCATAAACCAAAAAAAAAAAAAAAACTGTGTATTTTGACATTAGAACCACATTTTGCTTATAAAACCGACCTAAAATGTTGTACACATACAAATTATATAAAATGTCTCAATGTCTCATGTTTCCCTTTACAAAACAAAGCATAAAAATTTTCTCAACATGTTTCTTACCTGAACAACAAACAGTTCAGTCAGTGTGCACCCTTGCTGTAAATCCATCCATCACAACTCCTAGATAAATCATGACCGCACGTTTCTATCAGCAATCACAGCGGCTGCAGTTCTTGCTCAGGCACTACCACGGAGTCTACTGGCTTATATTGTATAATTGATTGTTGCTTTTGCCTCCAAAACCACCATAATCCCACACCCGATAATCCAACTAACAATGCCAACATTGATGCTCCCACTGCAACCAAGTAATTTTTCGGCCACCGGCTTTTCTCAATGTGAAAAAAATACAAATATTATTCAAATAAAATTCATCGTTTCAACAATAAACAGAAGACGAAAATGAGCATACCTTTTTGATGGGATATTTTGTGGGGCCATCATTGGAGGCGAAGAAGGAGAGAGATCATTATCAGAAGTGGAATTTGATACATATGGCGGTGAAGAGGCCCGTGGGGGTGGGGGCGAGGGCCCACCAGAAACATGAAGTGTTTCCCATATATGAGAACAGTTGGTTTTCCAAAATCCAATCTTATCGTGTTCATGGTCATACATAACAAATGTGTTACGGACAATTATGCCTGTAAGTGCATAAACATATATTGTTTTTAAACAGCAAAAAAAGAAAGCAAAAAACAATATAAATTAGTTACCTTTGTGAACCAACCAAACGTTCAGCAAACAGTTTGTGAACTGTTCGGCTGGAAGTTCGTTTGTTAAGGAACAAACGAACACGAACAAAGAAATTTGCTCATTTGGTTGAACGAACGAACATGAACACATTTTTGTTCGTTCATTTGTGTTCGTGAATGTTCGTTTACAGTGGTTCAATATAAATTGTTTATGTTCGTTCACGTTATTTAATATTTCTTCACATTACTTTTACCTATTTTAACTCAGTTATGCTCGTTTATACCATTAACGAACGTACATAAATGAACACAAACATGTTCATTTTGTTAACAAACGAACACAAACAAGAAAACCCTGTTTGTGTTTATATGAGCGTGTTTGGTTAAAGTTAAACGAACGAACACGAACACGCATGGTGCGTGTTTGTTCGGTTTGTTTACAAGCCTAAAACTGGTTGAGATGAAACACCTCCTAAAAGAGTAGTTGGATCATTCCCGTTTTGAAATACCCCCAAGCAATACGCTCCACTAACCCTTGCATGCTGCACAAATAAATAACTAAATAAGATGCAAAAATCTATTAAATAACAAATTAACTAAAATTTAATATTATATCAAATACTTACCCTGAACAAGTAATTCTCTGGAGAAAGTGACAATTTGTGTCCCTTCCCAAAAACCATTTCAACAGAAGGGAACGCTTTCGAGAGTTGTAAAACATCACTGAAAATAAAAGTACAAAATTAAACATTATTTATTAATCTTTAAGTTTATTTAACTATAGTTAGTATCATTTGAGAACTCCAAAAAAATTAAGAACTTCTAGGAACTCAAAAGAACCAAACATTTTTTTTAATTTTTTTCATATATTAACATTGTTTGAGACTAGTTTTACCATATTTTATATATAAATTCTTGATTACATATATAAATCACAAGTTTACATATGTGTAAAATTTATGTAATAACAAATTTACATATATGCAAAAAAAAGTTTAGATATGTGTAAAAACAAATTTTCATAATTGTAATCGTAAATATAGATATAAATAATGATAAAACTACACTCAAATCACACTAACATACAAAAACTTTTATAAAAAAACGTTAGTTTTCAAGACTTCCTTCAAGTTCTTAAATAATTTAAGAGTTCTGTAATGATACTCATCCTATATATATATATATATATATATATATATATATATATATATATATATATATATATATATATATATATATATATATATAAATAAACAAACAATACCTTCCAGCACCCGCAAAGCAAATGTCATTATAACTTGGATCGGGACCTTTAATCTGATGAAGACCAACGACTTCTTTCATGACCTGCTCGCAACATTAAAAACAAATTATAACTATTCAATACATATTATATTATAATTATTATAAAAAAAACAAACACATAGAAACAAAATCTTACAGCATCCCTAAATGCCACAAAAGCAGCTTCAGGCAGGTAAGCATAAGTTGTACCACTATCAAGAACCGTTCCATGTTTCCCATCAAACACACTTGAGCTTAAAGCCAACCGTTTCCCCGCAACATGCAGTTCCTTCAACTCAATATTGTAATATGGGCTGTTGCCATCCTGAGACTAGAGTAAATGTATGAGATGTACAAAAATGTATTTTGTTAGAAAAAAAAAATATTTAAGTTTTGTATCTATAAGTTAGATAGATACAAAACATACCTTCGAACGGGGTCTGAATAAGAATACACCATCTCGGTAGGTGGATCAATTCCACCAAGAACCATAGCACCGCCACCAACATCCATTCCGCCATAACACAATGAAAAAGAATCACTTATAACTCTATTATCAACAAGTTGATCAACAATACTCAAATCACCACGGCCCAATCCCATTATTCCATCTGCATGCTGACTGAACAGGTCACCGGTTTCCCTGTTTTCACACCCGAAAACCGCACGCTGAGGTGGCAGATCGCTTTGGTTGCCAAACGATACAATGTCTTCACCAAGAACACCACTGCTGGAACTCATTTCCGCATATTGGCGTTCATAAATGCATTGCTCCCTCTTGCCATCACAGGTGCAGTCAACATTGCATTTGACAGGCTTGTAGGTGTCTGATGAATCCGGATCAAACTTTGGGTCCTGTGAATTGATAATTATTAGAAACAGAGAACAGTACTATTTATCAATCTATAACGAAAACATGAACATCTAGGGCTGTAAACAAACTTAAATGAACGGACATAAACAAGGAATGTTTTTCGATTAACTAAATGAACGACCACGAATAAGAACAAGAAATTTCTTTTGATTAACTAAATGAACGAACACAAACAAAGGCTATGTTCGTTCAACTAACAAGAACAAGAAAATTTTTTTAATTAACTAAATGAACGAACACGAACAGAGGTTATGTTCGTTCAATAATGTGTTAATTTACATTTGTTAATGTTTGCATGCATATGTGTGTTGAATTGTTGATTAAAGGTTTTTAATATTTTTTTAATGCCTTTTCTAATCTTATCATATAGGATTAAGCAAAACTGTTAACTATAAAACATAAAAAGTTTATCAACACTATCTCATTAATCTTTATATGCAAAATCAACATAAGAAAATGAATGTTTGATTGCTGATGCGAACCATTGACACCGACCATCATCTGTTAGCCAAAATCAAATTAAAACATTGTTTGTGTTCATCTGTGAACCGTTCACGAACAAATTCATTTCCTTAATGAAGGAACACGAACAAAAAATTTAATTTTGTTAGGTGTTGGTGAACCGTTAGCTTCTCCGATAAATGCTTAACAATCAAACATGAACAAAAGCTTGTTCTTTCGGTTGTGTTAGATTACAGCCCTAGTAGCATGACATAAAGCGTAATGAATGAGTTAGCATACCTGATGCTTGCCACATTGTTGACAGGTAGAGCATGGAACATAAGTGACAGTACTCCCCGTGTCAACAATAAGTGCAAATCTCTGCGGTGGTGATCCGATCCACAGTCGCGTGGTGTAATACCTAAATCAATGATAAATATAATTCAATTCAATTCAATTCAATACACTACAGATCCAAATCTCAATTGTAAAAATTCGAAATTGGAATTAGGTTAATTTAATAGATGTATGTATGTATGTATGTAAAAATAAAAATACCCGTTGAGGAGTAGATCGTCGTGTAAAGCCATACGGGCGTTTGGACGGGAAGTGGTCTTGAGCTGACGACGGGATATCGCATCGGCGGAGGAGTTAATAGGAATAGGAGAAGGGTAAAGAGGTAAAAACATTGTGTGGCGATTGGTACCGGCGATGGAAGGCCGGAAGATACTAATAGGTGATGATGATGATGATGATGATAAGGAGGAGATTGTTAATATCAGGAAGAATATTACTACGGTCACACCAGACATGACGATCTGAAAACTCTCTCTCTCTGAATGAATGAATTTTAGAGAGAGAAAAGTAAAAGTAAGTGGGGGGTTTGGAGGAGGAGGAAGAGGATATTATTATTATAATGGTCAGCGCCTGAGTTTCATTTAACAAAAAGAGAAAGGAAAGAAAATTAAAATGGAAAGGAATGGAAAAGAAAAGAAAAGTTATGATTTTCATTCGTGTTCTCGAATTTAATGAAAATGAAAGAAAAAGAAAGGAAACTATACATTTTATGTGTTCCTGAGATGGGTAGAAAGGAAAATAAAGTTATATTTTTACTATTATACCCTTTTAGTAAAATTAACATGAAAAACGTATCTGCTCGCGAGCTACTCGTGATTGACTCATGAAAAAAATCGATTGAGCCGAGCCTAAACAAGCCCGAGCTTGAGCCGGCTCGCAAGCCTAAACGAGCCGATCATTTTTACATAAAGTATTATGACTATATAATCTTTTTAATGAATAGTAAACAAGCCGAGCCCAAGTCAAACTCGAGCTTGAAAAAATACTCACAAGTCGAGCAAGCCTAGTCGACCTCGTGCTCGGCTCAGCTCGTTTGCACCCCTAACCAGGACTGTGCAATGGGACTGGCCCGTTTGCAATTTTTCTGCACTATACCACTTGCAGGTTGTTGCTCAAGTAGATAATATTAGTTATGTTCAACCTCAAGACATAATCAATCTGTTGCATTCATTAACAACCACAAGACCACAACCTTGTTGAGTGTTGAATATTCCAAAACCTTAACTTGCTAAATCAGAACTTAAAATAACATAACTTGCTGCTGCACATTATGGTTCATGTAGTTTAAAAACTGATTAGGGCAATTAATCTTTACGGGTTCACGGTTCCAACCATGCTCCGACGGGTACATACCCGGACCAGACCGTTTCCCATTTAATGATTATATTCATTACCGAAATTGTGTTTCAATACCACATAATATAATATGATCAAACACATACATATAACATTAATTCTTTAACCATCAATTGTTTTCATTACACATAAACAAAAACTACCAACAAAAAAAGATAATACCATCTTTGTCTGAATTACCAACAAAAAAGATAATACCATCTTTGTCTGAATTACCAACAAAAAAATATAATACCATCTTTGAATTTCAAGTTCTTATTAAATTTACAAGCTTCGAATTTCAAATTAACAAATACCAAACTATTTGACAATTATTACCTCTAACTTTCTTTCACTACTTAATTAATAGTATCATTAATAACAAATCTCAACTTTCATTGTATCATAGATCTAGATACATTTTTTACACTCAAACCGTTTCCCAAAAGGACATCTTACTATAAAACATATACACTTCCTCATTTATGCTACTTGGCTTCTCACCTTCACAAACCCAAATGTAGTAACGGTGACACCCCGCCAGATAAGATATACTACAAATGCAACATATGCAACCGCCAAAACACTTATTATACAAGTAAACCCCACCCCGCTTACTTCTTCAGCCAAAAATCGTTGTAACAGATAACCATTTATGCCTATCAGCAAAGCAGCCACAATGCACGAGATTGTCTGCAAGTCATAAAAGGAAAAATCATAAAAATGACATCTTGGTATTAAACATACATCAACTTTCATTTGATTTAGCCAAAATTAACTTATGTTAATTTAATAAGATCGCACCTTTAGAACAGGGTCAATTACAAAAACGCCCATGAGATCCTCTTTAACAACCAGACACAATAACGGAATGAGAGCAAAAGGAAACTGAATGGACTGAAGCACGTTAAGCCACTCGTTTAAAACATCCAGCATGTCCTCCGAACTATCAAAAATTAACGCAACAATCAACGTGGGAACAATTGCACAGCTTCGTGTAATCAAGGCCCGGGCCCATTTCTTTAAGCCCAAATCAAGAAACCCATCCATGATAAACTGGCCCGCATAAGTACCCGTTATGGTGCTACTCTGTCCGGCTGCCAGTAACCCGACAGCCCATATATACAACATTGGCACCAACCCGCCACCAAACCGCTCTTCAAGAAACTGGCCCGCATTCCTTAGCCCGATTGTATCAGCAACAGTAGTACCAAAAAAGGCCTTTGCAAAAACAGTTGTAACAAAAAGATTAATAACAAAGGTGATGGTGAGTGCGACAGTGGATTCGATTGAGTAGTATCTTAGAGCTTCACGGACCCGGCCCGTTTGTTTTGGGTCAACTTTTCTTGATTGTACGAGTGTGGAATGTAGGAACACGTTGTGTGGGGTTATCATGCAGCCAACAACTCCCACAGCTTGTTGTATTGTTTTGGAGTTTAGCTTTGGTACCACAATGCCTTTAAAACTTGCCAAAAATGGTGTTGTTATTATTAATATTACTACTATTAATGTGTATTATTATTATGTAAACTGATATAGGGAAAGTGGTATCATACCAATAAGAAGCTCTTTAGCATTGGGTTTGGTTTCACCAAACATCCATGCAAATGAAACTGCCATAACTGCTATAAGGAAGGCGAAAAGAGCTTCTAACTTCCTCACATTATAGTTTTCAAGAAACAAAAAGATGAAACTGCAAAAAAATAAATCAATAAAAATAATGAAATCAAGAAGCAGTTAGAACATGTTTCATGCTTATTATCGAAATAAAAACAGAATTTGCAAGTAATTGAAATTCAAAAATAACATGAAAGCGCACTCACACTAGCGAATCGAAACCAACGTCTAGCTTGAGAAGGCATGCTAGTGATACATATAATTGATAGTGTTTATTGTAATTATCTCTATATATCATAGTTAGAAGATATAATTTGATTCGTTTTTATTTGTACTTATTCTCATTATTCGTATTAGCTATTACCAATCAAAGGCAGTGATGAGAACACCAGCCCAAAGTGGCAAAACCCCATGAGTCAAAATACTGAGAGCAATAGCACTCCCAAAGACTTCTTGAATATCAGCTCCGATCAGCGCCAACTCAGCCATCACCCAAAGCAACTTCCCGGCCCAATTAGGGTACTCCTCCCTACACAGCTCAGCCAGGTGTCTCCCAGTGGCTACTCCGAGCCGAGCCGAGCCGAAAGAAACTGAACAAGAAGCCCAATAGCAGTAGTCCACAAAAGCAACCACAGCAGCGAATAACCTGCACTCTCACCCTCCTGGAGATCACCTTCCAAGTTACCCGGGTCCAAGAACGCTATGCTCATTAAAAACCCGGGCCCTGTGAACTGCCACAGCTTCCGTCATGAAAAAGGTGGCGTTGAGTTGTTGTAGTCTTCATGGTTGTTGTCATCTACTCCAACCAGTAATTGCAGTTGATGGTCTGAAGGCATTGGCTAATATATATATATTGTGTGTGTGTGTGATGAGTGTTAAACCCAATGCATGATGTTTGGGTCCAACGGGTTGTGCATAGCAATGTGTCGACTCCAAAGGGGCAGGGGTATATCTTTAGCATGTTAGGGTTTGCAATTCAGAAAGGGTTGGCGGCGCAGCTTGTTGCCCGCCTACCTGCTATGTTGATGTAATATTTATGTTTCTATATAATTTTTATTCAATATATAAAGAAAAGAATATTAAGATCCATGATAATTTCATATCACAGAGATATTATCTAAAACTTAACCTAAGAAAACGGTTTATTTTGTAAGTTGATGAAGAAAACAAGCAACTTATGAATAATGGAGAGTACAACCAAAACTCTTATTGCCATTCATTTTGGTTTCCTCAGCCTTAATTCTTTTTTGTGAATGTCCTTTAGCCACAGCTAATTCATTACAAGATAAAAATATATATATATATATATATACTAGTTTTTATCCCCCGTATCACGGGGTTGTTTTATATTGTTTGTTCTAATATTTATTTATTTTTTTAATTTATATTTTTTTTGTATGAAAGTTAATAATATACGTATGGTTTGATGATAAATTGTTTCACAAATAAATGAGATGTTATAACCCGGTTTAAAAGCTATATGGTTTTGATGAGACATAAAACCCGTTTATTTTTTTTACTATAAAATTGGTTTTTTAATTATAAATAATATTTATGAAAGTTAATAATATACTTATAGTTTGATAATGCCCAAGACCTGTTTATTTTTTTACTTTCAAATTGGTTTTTTAATTTAAATAATATATATATTTTTTTTAAAATACATAAGATATTATTTTTTATTATATCCTATTTTATAGGATTTTTACATTAATAATTTGGTGAGAATAATTTTTAATTTAATGAGATGTTATAACCCGTTTAAGGAATATCTGGGTTTGGTAAGGCCCATACCCATGAATTCGGGTCAAATGCATGAGAAGTCTCCATTTAAAAATCAAGCAAATCTGGTGACTCCAAAAAAATGGGGAGTAACCACATCGCGACACGTAGGATTTTTATATCTTCGTTTATATATATTATAGATAGATATACAATGTCTAACTCAAAATAATAATAATAATAATAATCGCCCTTAATTATGGAGTCATATTCATCATGTTAACGGATAAATAGAAGACAATATATATGATCAATATACCTTTTTGGTGGGTCCCGTCTAAATATGCCCAATTAGATCATCATATATATTTTCCACAACTATAATTGGGAGGCAAACACCAGTAGATGTATCTAATCAAGAACTCGATCATGGAGCCTTACAATAAAACCAGCATAATTTGGTCTTGATTGTAAATTGTGATGTTGAATGTTTGATGGTGTAAAGATTTTATATGAGGCATTATTAAGTGATGATTAATTATGCATGAATGTAAAATGGTTTTGGCGTTAAATGTGTTTTCCAAAAAAAAGGTAAACGGATGAAGTGTTAGTTCTAGCTGACGTCGTTGGGATTGGATTACCGGGCAAAAGGGTCCCACATGTTAGAGAAATGCATGTTACAACACTGCCTAAAGAGGGTGGTGTTCATACGAGGTTTTTGCCATGGAACACACTCCATAAGCTAGGTTAAGGAATGTTCTCTATAAGACTTGTCTTATTGTAACATCCTAAAATATTATAACGTTAAATAAAGAAAGTTATGTTTAGTGATTTCACGTTATTAATTTATTTAATATCGAGTAAAGAACGGATCATGGACTTAGATTAATTAAGGTGGATTAAGTGGTAATGGGCTTTAGGTCCACGGGCTTCAAGAGGTATAAATATCCTCCTAAACCACCATAAAACCCTAAACCTCATTTCATTCCATCTTATTCTCTAACACACTCCAAAACACACACACACCACACACCGCCATACACGGCCGCGAGGGAGAGAGAACGGGACTCGAGTCCAAAATCAAGCCAACCATTATTAGACCTTCGATATACGAGCTAGATACGAGATAACCAAGTAAACCGCGACCACACCGAACGCGTAAAGGTATGCCTTTTACCTTAAAGTTTACGGTTTTAGGATCGGTTAGCTTTGAAACTTAAACATAAAGTAAATCGGGTCTAAACGAAACGTAAAGTAACAAACTTGATGTTGGAAATGAACTTGACAAACCTATGGCTATGTACGGCGACTTGTTATTAAACGTTTTAAGCCGAAAGCTCCAACTTTATGTCTTTCCGGGCTAAGTTTTACCCGAACTAGGCCATGGGAATGATCGCGTAGTTAGTTAACGTAATATCCAAGAAATTCTTGATGAAATAAGGGTGATTGTGGTGATTAAGTTTGAACAGAGACGGCAGCTGGGCAACTTCGCCTGCAAGCCATAACTTCGCCTTCATGCAAGTTCGCCTAGCTGATACCTTCGCCTAAGGCCAAGTTCGCCTAGCTGATAACTTCGCCTAAGGCCAAGTTCGCCTAGCTGATAACTTCGCCTGGTGATAAGTTCGCCCATGATAACTTCGCCTGGCATATGTTCGCCTAGGGTTAACTTCGCCGATCACTAACTTCGCTTATTGTTAAGTTCGCTTAATGATAAGTTCGCTGGAGTTAGCAAATTAGAAAATAAATTAAAAACCTAATGAAAAATGTGTTAAGACAGTTAATGGAAATAAAATTTTTCTAAGCTGACCTGGTAGCTCGACCCCAGCCAGGGGCTCTGCCCCTTGGACCCTGCTAGGGGCTGCCGCCCCTAGACCCCGCTCCAGGGGCGCTGCCCCCGGACCCCCGTTCGTTGTGGGTTATATAAAGATAGAAATACTATACGAGTAGTAGTAGTTAATTGATACATGTAAATATTATACAGTTAACCGTGCACAGCTCAAGAAGGGAATAACGATTAACGGAGAGCGTAACAGGATTCAGGTGAGTTTCTAGCCCCATTTATGTGTTATGTTTTCGGGGCTGTGTGCATACTCAATATGTTTGTTAATACGCTTATCCTAAGAGATAAGTGTATGCCTTATGTGAATGATGTGATATGTATGAATGATGGCTTGATGGTACGTGAACGATCTTCGGATATTGCACGTACTGTCAGGTCGTAACGCTATGTATAAGGTAAGTATGATATGTATGCTTATGTGTATGAATGTGATAAAGTTAATAAAAGAAGGAAAGGATGGTTGTATGGTTATGAAGAGGGTACCGGGCCCTAGTAATACTCGAGGTATGATGTATGGTTGTATGGTAACGAGGAGGGAATTGAACCCTACTAATATTCAAGAACTAGGGAACCGAACCCTACTAATATTCGAGGAAAGAGGGTACCGAGCCCTAATAATACTCGAGGAAGGAGGGTACCGGGCCCTAATAATACTCGAGGAATGTAGGGCGTAATGCTCTTTATAACGTAAGATATGAAAGCAAGTTAATACAAAAGAAAGTATGAAAGTATGAATGAAAGAATATAAGTTTGTGTGTATTGTATAATGTATGATTAACTAGAACTCACTCAGCGTAGCTGACTTTTAGTATGCACGCAGTTGAGTAGGATGAGGCAGCTCGCTTGAGGAGACACGTGGCACTGAATAAGAGGCTGGCATCGGAAGACTCAAGACGTTTAAGTTAAATGATTCGGTTATTTTGAAAGACAAGATGATGTTGTAAGACAAGATGTGATTTGTTATGAAATGTTTTATGAAAGCTCTTATATTCCGCGAATGTTTTAATTAACTCTGATATTTAGAACTGTGTTTATGAGTAAATCCAACACGAAAGTAGGGCTACCGGTAACGGGGCCTTACACTTATAAAACATTTTGTGGTGTGTTTAATGGCATGATGTGTCAATTGTTTTGCGAAAGTTTTCACTATAGTTACTAGCGAAAGGCGGCGGTTTTTAGCATATACTTAAAGGTGAGTTATAGTAGAAAGTAAGGGCATTTTCAAGCTATTCAGCTGAAAAGAAATACGGGGCACTTGATAAGTGATGTAATTGTTAGCGGATTGTAATTTTTGGGTTTGATTTGATTAATTAAATCGAGTTTTATTATTTTTTATGAGATTTTCAACATGTATAAATCCAAAATTCTAAAAGTGATGTTTACAAGTGACAATTTTTTGAGTCTAATACCGGCTTCTTTTAAAATATCAGCTATATTTGTGTGCAATTACTTTTTTATTTTTATTTTACAAACCACATTAACTAAAAAATCAGCTAAATATTTACTAAAAAAATATATAAAAAATCCTAGACAATTCTCCGAACCAAAATGTTCATTGTTTTCGCCAAAACCTTGATATGCATTTAACCCACATTGATTTTCTTTCTCAGCTGCAAATAAGATCATGACAATCAAGGTTACCTTTTGAATAAGCGGCTAGTGTCATTCTACTCGATCATACAAAGGTTGTGTGGGTGCGGCTTCGTCAAATTGGTGGCGGAGGGACTCGTTGATGGCAGTTTGCTTAAAAAATTTTTGAGTGCCATGCTAAATCACCTTTTAACGTTGCGGCAACACGTTTCCTAGTCAAATTTAAAGACTTCATCCTAAATTAATATACACCAGTTCGATATTTGAAAATGTACAATTGTGATTCATGCATGAACCTTCAAAAACTTGTCTTGTTGGATTAGATTAATCTTTCTTCTGAAAGCACTATGAAAAGTACGTATTATACTTCCACCAAATTCTTAGCCAATCATCCATTTAGTAAACATCATACTTTTGTTAATACATATGAATCTTATGGTGTACGTAACATTAATCAATTACCTCAAAAGGTATTATCAAGTTTTCTTTACTACAAACTTATCATACTTGGGATTTATTTCAATATCTATTGATTCTAAACACATCATTTCACGACTTCTCGTATGAAATCAACCATATTTTCGTATAAAGCAATTATATCAAGTTACATGACTTCAATTACTCTAGTACTCGTACCCGCTTAACCTTAGGATTTCAACTTGTGTCCACACATCATTCATTGCTAACTAATTCAGACGATTAAATAACCATTTTAATGTCCAATTTCCTCACTAACATGGAGAATAACATACGTCTCTATTGCTAATTAACACAAACACACTACGTCAAATTAGCATCTCTTTCAACATCTCATTCGTATATACCGTGAAGAATGTGACTCTCTCTCTCTCTATTGAACATAACTGAAACCTTTAGGTAATTGATTAACTAGTGCATACGGCACAGTTTTTTTAGTTACCCGTAAATATTCATCACAAGATTCACGACGATAGGTTCTCCTCGTGCTTGGTAGTTTGTCATAAACTAAGTACATTTTCGCATATCACAAAATATAAATGAAACAAGTATCTCGATTTATAAGTTTCTACGAGAATTTTTGCACACTATAAATGATTTGATGCTTGTAGAAGCTTATAAATCGAGATTCACGGCGATAGGTTCTCCTCATGCTTTGCTGCTTGCCATAAACTATATATATAATTAGTTGATATATTTAATTTTCTTTACTAAGTATTTCAGATCAAACAATCATATTTCTAAGACTTAGTGGTGTGAAAGGGGCTTTAAAGCACTTTCATATTGTCACGTCACTATCACGTGAGCATTGTGAGATTTAAAGCCTCTAGCCAATGAAGCCTCGTTGTGTTTCGATGCCCTGAGGGGCTTTAACATTTACTTTTTAATAAAATTAAGCAACACAATAAAATAAAAGGTAAATAAATATAGAACACTAGTTAAATTAAAATTAAAATTAGAATTAAAATTAAAAACATAAAAATCAAGAAAAACATAAACAGTTTAAATTTACTAAAATAAAACTAGTCCTCATTCACATATTAGCTATGATTCTTGCCCTTTTTCCCCTCAAAAAATGCCCACATGGTCGTATCTAGATGCGACGGATCATTTACGATGAACGTGTAATCCTTTTCTCATTAATGTTCCAGTTACATATTTTTTCTTTCATCGTGCGTTGTTTTATATTATGTGTGCATTAGTTTTCTTTCTTTGTGCATTCTTATATTTACTTATCTTTCTTCTTTAACCGTGACAATCTCATAACTCATCGAGGATGTCGTGTCAAAGTGTGAGCTCTCTTAATAACTCATCAAGGATGTCGTCTGGACGAAGATCCTCCACCTCTCGTCGCCACATTGGCTTTATCTCTATGGACCATTAGCAAAGATTTTTAAATGTGAGATTATTATCAGCCAATACACAAAAGGTGAAATTATTTATTTCCAATTTTCATTATTTTATTATAGAACTTTCGTTTATGTGATGCATAAGTTCAACAAATTCAATGAAAGTAAGACATCACGGTTAAAGGTGTGACTATTTGGAGCTTTCATTATAAATAGGAAAATTGGTTTTTATTTGTCCCAACTATTCCATTTTGGTCGGCGCTGGTCATAACTTTCATTTTGACTGACAATGGTCCCAACTTTAAAATTCGTTTCTTCCACCAGTCCGCGACTAACGGAGTACTAACTCCGTTATGTAATTGCTGACATGTCCATTCTACTTGTCAAAAACATATGACATGGCCACATTCGTGGATATTAGCTTATACTTAACAATGTTTACATTCACAATCAATGCCCAATTCTTCACCCAGCACTCCCCAATCTAAATTCCCAAATTCTCTCAAGAACCCTAATTACATTTCACTCCGATCAATCGAGCATCTCATCTTACCCAAACAGACCCGCCTTATTTGACTCTGGCTAATCCCTCACTTTCTCCAACTTCAAGACCATCGTCGCTAAACTCTCACACGCCTTGAACACCCAATTGGGTATCACACCAAAAATGACGTTGTACTCATATTCGCACCCAATTCAATTCAATACCTTATTTGCGTGTTCTCAATTATCTCCCTTGGCGCCATTGTAACCACCGTTAATCCACAATACACTGTTCAAGAGATATCTAAGCAAATTAAAGGCATTAAACCGAAATTGATTATCACTGTTCAAGATTATCAATGTTCAAGATTTGTATGATAAAGTTGCAAACTTTGGTTCACCTGTTATGTTTTTGGGATTATAGAGTTTAATTAAAGGGTGTTTCGAGTATAAAGATTTGATTTTGAAATCTGGGTGTAACATCGTGAAAGTATCGGGTTCAAATTATCAAATTTCCAAAGTCTAGGGACCAAATTTGTCAAATTCCAAACCTTAGGGTTTAAATTGAAAATCTATTCCTGACCCATCGCGATACGCGATGGATCATAAGGGAAAACCATCGCGTATCGCGATGGGTTGTCTGACAACGAGGCACGTGGCGTGCCACGTGGCCACACGTGGCACCCCATCCGACGCGTGTCCCGTCACGTGGCCACACGTGGCACATCGTCCGCCACGTGGCACAACTCCGGCCAAGTGGCGCCACATGGCAGGTCTAGTTTGTGACTGGCCAAGCCTACGTCGCGATACGCGACGGGTTAGCCAAAGAGGCCATCGCGTATCGCGATGGGCCTCCTGACTTTGCTTATAAATAGCGGCCATGGGTTTCATTTATTCCACACTAAATCACCTTTGGTCTCTCTCACTAAAACATCTCTCTAGCCTCGTATATTGTATCCCGAAGTTCGAGTAAACTCTCGATCCATACCTCAATTTCTGTGCTCGTTTCCTCGATAATCTTGGCATAATACCGACGGCGTTCCAACGAAGAAGGCGTTACCACCCCGGCATCCCGATGACCCGCCTCATAAAACGTGCCGGTGTGAGAAGAAGTGTTGATGCCTCGTTTGACATGCCAAAGTGAAGTGTTGATTAAGAAAGTGTTAAAAGGGTGAAAGGCGTCGAAATGCTGCTTGATTGTTTAGGGTTCTTATAATCCAACGAAAGTAGGCATAATGCCGAAATAAAATAATAATAAAATACTATAAAGGCTTAAAACTCTAAGTCAAGGTTATACTCGATACCTCGATAAAATAAAATATAACAAAGAAAAGTAAATAAGAATATTATGAGTATTTATATATATATGTATATGATTATATATCATCAAATAATCTCTAAAAGCTGCAACTTCTATCGTATAGTATAGTTAAAATAACTACTTATCATGTTAAAATGTATTTTCAGGTGAATCCAAGCCTCAAACGAAGAAACGAATGAAGCACGGGGCCGTTGCCACGTCACAGAAAAAACAAAACAAATCTGGCACATGTCTTAAAAATGCACGGGGGCGTGCTCATCAAGCACGAGGCCGTGCTTCACACTCCATATTGCCTATAAATAGTGGCTCTTGTGCCATTTGAAGAGTGTGCCTTGAATAGAGTTCTATCCGGTTTTCACTTATAAAAACACACACTAACACTCTCATTGAAGATCTAGTGAAGAGTTTGAAGGCTTGGAGGTCATCACCATCAACCATCATCTTCATCCATCATCATCATCATTAAGAAGGAAGATTCATCTACATTTGTTTAGATTGTTCCAAGTTTAATCATGTATTTGTTATTATCATTCATCTTAATGTTTATCATCATGCTCATTATGAGCTAAACTCCTTTTACCATCTAAAATCTATGAAGAAGCTTTGTTTTACTTGATAATTATATAAAATATGTGGTGTAGTCCAGTAAAGTACATGGTTATATTACAATTATCTTTTGATGAGAAATGTTTCACCATCTTAAATCACTAATTCAAAGTTGGTGGTTGTCAATTCCATTGGCAATCGTTCATGATCGATTCATGTTCTTGAAAGATAGAAATACTTTGATACATTATCGAAACATGGATCCTTATATTGTACTTAGAAATGATGAGATACAAGTTATGATGTATTTTTCTAAACCTTGGTAATCCGAAAATGGCTTTGCTTAGGATATCAAATTAGTTAAAGAAATCATATGTTAATGGAATATGTAATTATAACCTACATAAATCAACCAAGGGGAGGTTGTGTGACTAAACTACAACCACCCGAAGTTGTTAGAATTGGTATTTGAGAAATCGAAGTCAATCCTAATCTTTCTACTTTACGAAACTACTTGCCAACTTAAATTGACATCATTGAGATGGCATGACATTAGGAAAGGGTGGACTTTAAAATGCGCATGCTATCTCCTTAGTGCCAAAGATGCTCACTTAAGGTTTAAGGAGCTATCTATCATATATTATTATAGAAGTTTACCACATGTTCAAATATTATTTATCAATGCTAAAATGAAGTGGATTCTTGATCTTAGATGGTAACCTTCGCATAATTGAACAACTCATTTAGAATCTCTTTTCTTGGTCACCTATATATTATATATATAAGTATTTATATTTTATAAGAAGTTTGAAGAAAATTAACCCCAAAATGATTAAAACCTCCGATTAAAGTAAAACAACGATTCATTATTAGAAACATTTCTGTCCACGGATCGATACTTGGTTCTTATCAATACTATTCTACATATACGATAGGTACACTTGCCTATTTTGTGTGTGTTTAGTCTTTGTAGAAATCACTTTTATAAATTTAAAACATGATCTTGTGCAAAAGCTAAATATCCAACCTTTCATATTTATTCAAGCTACGCGCACGCACATCAAAGTTTTTGGCGCCGTTGCCGGGGACATGGTACGTTTCTAAGAATGATCCAAGTTTTAATTTAATTATTGTCTATAATTTTACAAATTTTTAACTTCTATTTTATTTTACCTTAATTTTTTTCCTAAATACCGAACTGTATAATTTTACGGCTAGCCTAATTTTTAACCTTTATTTACCTTACTTTTACTTTAGTATTAACTAATTTAGACCTTAGTTTAAAATAGCTCAGCCTAACTCATAGTTTAACTTAGACTAACTTTAGCTAACTTTTACTTTAGTTTTCATTTTGATTTAGTCCCATGTATGTCCTCTACTTTTGAGCCTGAGCTTGTTTCTCCAATTTCTGAACCGGAACGACTCTTTCGTCGACAAGCACGTAAACGGACAGCAGAAACCGCCGAAGCAATCAAAGACGCCACCACATCAGAAGAAAATCATACCGAAGAAATGATGGCGGCCCAGAACAATGAGCCGAACATGAGCCAGTATGCCAAGCCATCTCTCGAAGGCTATGGCAATGGAGTGGCTCCACCCGAAATCACCGAAAATTTTGAAATCAAATCAAGCACCATTCATATGGTGGAAAATTCAGTTCAATTTCATGGTCTCCTCGACGAAGACCCTCTTTCTCACATATCTCGATTCTTACGAATCTACGGAACCTTTAAAATCCAAAACTGTTCAGAAGATCAAATCAAACTCAAGCTCTTTCCTTTCTCTCTAAGGAGCCAAGCCCTAGAATGGATAGAATCTCTTTCTTCTGGTTCCATCACCACTTGGGACCAGATGGTTGAACAGTTTCTCCTCAAATATTTTCCGCCCGATAAAACTGCCAAATACCGAGCCAGCATTACCAGATTCCGGACCGATGATGATGAGTCGTTACACGCAGCATGGGAAAGATACAAAAGTCTTCTGAGAAGATGCCCACATCATGGACTGAGCGTATGGTTACAAGTTCAAACTTTCTTTGACGCACAATCCAGTGAAAACAAACAGGCCATCGACCAGATCGCTGGTGGAGACCTAGGATCCAAATCACCTAACGAAGCATTTGAAGTCCTGGAAAAGGCAACAAAGAAGAGTTTAGCTTACAACCCACCAAGATCTACACCTACCCATAAAGGAATACGCCACGTCGATTCCAATACTCTTGTCACAGCACAGCTTGAAGCCCTTTCTAAAAAATTCGAACAACTTCAAGCAGAGCTATCAAAAACCAGACCCATCTGTGACACTTGTGGAGGAAATCATAAGACGAGTGACTGTAAACAAGTCATTATGGCCATGGAAGAATTCGATTTCATCGCTCGACAGAACACCGCTTTCAGCAACAACTACAATCCAGGATGGAGGAACCACCCGAACTTCAGTTGGAAAGACGGAGGTAACACTCAAACCCTACCCAGATTCGAAAAGAAACCGATGAATCAACCCTTCCAACCAAAAACTCAATTTCAAGATCAAATTTCCAGTAGCCATCAGAATCCGAGCTACTCGAAAATCGAAGAAATGTTGATCCAAATCATGACCAAGACAAATGAAGCAGAAAAGAAGGCCGACTCAAGACCTGTTGATATTAGCCGAGTTTTGTTAAAACATGAAGCTGACCTACAAAGTCAACAAGCATCATTGCAGTATCTAGAAACTCAGATCGGACAGATTGCCTAGCAATTGTCAGAAAGGCCACCCGACACACCTCCAAGCAACACAATCACTAACCCCAATGCAGCAGCTAAAGCTGTTACACTCAGAAGTGGTACAACCGCTGTTGCCTCACCAAATTCAGAACCAGTTACGGAAAAGGAAGCCGCTAACAAGCCACAAGAAACACTGATTCCAACGGGCACCGTACAACCCAAGGAGCCAGTCCGAACTTATATTCCACCTATTCCATACCCTGGACGGCTGAAACAGGAGAGATTGGAAGCTCAATACGGGAAGTTTTTAGAACTCTTCAAACAACTCCACATCAACATCCCTTTCGTCGAAGCCATTGCTCAAATGCCGACATATGCAAAGTTTCTCAAAGAAGTGCTGGCCAACAAGAGGAAGCTGGAGGAGCTCTCGCATGTCACCTTGAGTGAAGAATGTTCAGCTGTCCTTCAAAGCAAGCTGCCACCGAAAATGACCGATCCAGGGAGTTTTACTATCCCTTGTCTCATAGGAAATTTGTCTGTTAGCAATGCCCTGGCTGACCTAGGAGCTAGTATTAATTTAATGCCTTATGCGGTCTTTGCAAAACTAGGGATAGGAGAACCAAAGCCCACCCGCATGAGCATTCAATTAGCTGACCGATCTGTTAAATATCCTCAGGGCATTGTTGAAAACTTGCTCATCAAAATTGACAAGTTTGTTTTCCCAGTAGATTTTGTGATTCTAGACATGGAGGAAGACAAAAGTGTACCTCTGATTTTAGGAAGACCCTTTTTAGCCACCGCAAAGGCTATTATTGATGTTTGCACCGGCAAACTCACTCTCAGGGTCAATGACGAGGCAATCACTTTTGACATAGGAAAATCTATGCAATTTCCGCAACATCACGATGACACATTATATTGTGTTGACATCATCGATTCTATCGAGAGTTGCTGTGTGCGGAAATCTTCCATTAATACCTCATTAGAAACACAAATCTTAACTGACACTATTACCAAACCGATTTTAGAAAACGATAATCTCAATACTGTCAATATCCATCAGAAAGCATCAGAAGTAGTATATGAGATCACTAAATGCAATGAAAAATCAAAACCATCAATCAAAGAACCACCAGCCTTAGAGTTAAAAGAACTACCAAACCATCTCGAATACGCCTTTCTAGAAAAAGATTCTCAACTCCCAGTAATTATTTCATCTCACCTTTCTAAAGAAGAGAAAGACGAACTTCTTAAGGTTCTTAAAAACCATAAGAAGGCCATCGCATGGAAGATCATGGATATCAAGGGCATCAGTCCCTCCTTTTGTACTCACAAAATTCTCATGGAGGAAGAATACAAACCCGTGGTCCAACATCAAAGACGTCTCAATCCCAACATGCAAGATGTGGTGAAGAAGGAAGTAATCAAACTGCTTGATGCCGGATTGATATACCCGATCTCGGATTCACCTTGGGTGAGTCCAGTTCAAGTAGTACCCAAGAAGGGAGGAATGACAGTCATAATGAACGAGAAGGATGAGCTAATACCAATGAGGTCCATCACAGGCTGGCGAGTTTGCATTGACTACTGGAAACTCAATGATGCCACAAGAAAAGATCATTTTCCACTTCCTTTTATCAATCAAATGCTTGAACGTCTATCTGGAAAAATGTTCTGCTGTTTTCTTGATAGATTTTCCGGATATTTCCAAATTCCCATTGCTCCTGAAGACCAGGAGAAAACCACCTTTACATGTCCATATGGAACCTTCGCCTACTGAAGAATGCCATTTGGACTATGTAATGCTCCGGCCACCTTCCAGCGATGCATGGTGGCCATCTTTCATGAAATGATCGAACACTCTATGGAAGTTTTCATGGACGACTTCTCAGTCTTTGGAGACTCCTTCGAACATTGTCTGAAAAACCTAGACAAAATGTTGACTAGGTGTGAAGAAGTGAATTTAGTACTCAACTGGGAAAAATGTCACTTTATGGTCAGAGAGGGCATTGTTCTTGGTCATTAGATATCCCGAGCAGGACTAGAAGTTGATAAGGCCAAAATAGAAACAATATCCAAACTTCCACCACCAACTTCAGTCAGAGCCATTAGAAGTTTTCTAGGTCACGCAGGATTCTACCGTCGCTTCATAAAAGACTTTTCCAAAATTGCTAGACCTATGACTAAACTTCTGGAGAGAGACGCACCCTTTGTCTTCTCTGAAGAATGTGTTGAATCATTTAACATATTGAAGGACAAACTTGTCAACGCACCAATCATGACTACACCCGATTGGACCCTTCTATTCGAGATCATGTGCGATGCAAGTGACTTTTCCGTACTCGGACAACGCGAAGAAAAACATTTTCACCCAATTTACTATGCAAGTAAAACTCTGAACGATGCACAAGAAAATTACACCACAACAGAGAAAGAGTTGCTAGCAGTAGTATTTGCCTTTGAAAAATTTAGATCCTATCTAGTTCTTTCCAAAACCATAGTTTACACCGACCATGCCGCCATAAGATACCTCTTCAACAAACAAGATGCAAAACCTAGACTCATCAGATGGATTCTACTACTCCAAGAATTCGACATTGAAGTTAAGGACAAAAAAGGAGCAGAAAATGTAGCAGCAGACCATCTTTCGCGCTTAGAATGCCCAGCTTCAAAAGGACACCACGAGGAAATTATCAATGATAATTTTCCACATGATGTTCTCATGCATATCCAAGCAGTCATGCAGGAGGAAGATGAAAGTCCTTGGTTTGCTGATTTCGCGAACTACTTAGCATGTAGAATCTTAAGGAAAGGGCTCACTCATCAGCAGCGGAAGAAATTCTTCTCCGACCTTAAGTTCTACTTCTGGGAAGACCCTTACTTGTTTAGGATAGGTGCCGATCAGGTAGTTCGTAGGTGTGTATCAGGAAAGGAAGCCTTAGATATTCTCAAACACTGCCATGAAGGACCCACTGGGGGACACCACAGTACAACCACCACGGTCAGAAAAGTGTTTGATGCAGGATTTTTCTGGCCCACCATATATAAAGACACACATGCTTTGATCCAAGCATGCGATGCTTGTCAAAGATCCGGAAACATCTCCGCCAAAAATGAGATGACTCAAAAAGGCATTCAATTCTGTGAGGTCTTTGATGCATGGGGAATAGATTTCATGGGACCATTTCCTAACTCATTCGGAAATAAGTACATCCTTGTAGCAGTCGACTACGTATCCAAATGGGTAGAAGCACAAGCTCTTCCCACAAACGATGCTCGTGTAGTTGTACGATTTCTGAAAAAGTTATTTTCACGATTCGGTACTCCAAAAGCCCTAATCGGCGACAGAGGTACCCACTTCTGTAATACCTTAATGGATAAAGTCTTAGCACGATATGGAGTTCACCACCGTTTGGCAACACCATGTCACGCTCAGACCAGTGGGCGAGTAAAAGTCTCGAATCGGGGAATTAAAAGGATTTTAAAAAAAACTATAGGAATGAATCACAAAAATTTGGTAGAAAAGTTAGATGATGCTTTGTGGGCCCTCAGGACGGCTTACAAAACCCCCATAAGGACAACACCATTCAAACTTGTTTATGGGAAGGCATGTCATCTACCCGTAAAACTAAAACACAAAGCGTATTGGGCTCTGAGAGCAGTAAATTTTGATCTAATGTCCAACAGTAAAAACCGAGAAGATCAAATTCACGAGCTCATAGAACTAAGAGCACTGGCATATGAAAATTCATGGTCTTACAAAGAAAAGACTAAACATTTACACTACGCCCATTTAAAAGGAAAAAATAAATTTCAAGTTGGCGACCGTGTACTGTTATATAACACATGTTTACGTCTTTTCCCAGGAAAATTGAAATCTCGTTGGACAGGTCCACACATAGTTGAATCAGTTTTTGACTATGGGGCAATTAAGATTTCAAATTCTGATGGCCACAAGTTCAAAGTTAATGGACATCGATTAAAACCATACATCGATGGACCATTCGAGACCGTCTCGGAGGTACTAATCCTCCACCAAAACTAATGAACAAATTGGAAGTAGGGTCTGGCCAAGACCCTGATTAAACCTGGCATTGTAAATAGAAATAAAAATAAAAATAAATAATAATAATAATAATAATAATAATAATAATTTTCAGTATTATTATGCTTTGATTGTTTGTTGGTTGTTTGCAGTTTTATTATTTAGGTACACTACAGGAAAACAGACGAAAAACAGGGGACGCTCTGCCGTAATTTCGTTAGCCCGTAGGGAAGTTCCTTTCCATTTTACCCACCATACTTCATATGAAGTTTATTATTAATCTTTTTATGAATCTTTTCACATTGAGGACAATGTGAGATTCAAGTGTGGGGAGGGGAATTACTTGACCAATTGCTTGCTCAACTAATTATAAAGATTCTATAATAAACTAATTTTTTGTAGCAAACAAAGACTATTTTTATAACAAAACCAAAAGCATATCCAAGAAATTTCTTTGCAAATAACCAACTGCAAATCTATTATAACAAAAAAAGTGAAAAAGTAAAAAGAAGTTTTGTAATATTAAGAAGATATTTTATGCAAAATATGGCGTTTATACCCAATCCCTCCGTTACTGTGAGATAAACCTCATGCCATATAAATATTTTTCAGAAGCACTGAGTGAGTCATATGTTTTGTGTGATTTAGAACTTGTCGCAATTATTCATTTCAAGACCACACGAAGCGTTGTATTAGGAAGACGGTAATATTGTTACAATCCCCTCAAACCATTCTCCAACTTACAAATCCCAAAAATCCTAAACCAAAACCTTACCACTTTATCCCTCTCACCGGTAAAATACAACACTGGTCTTTTACCGGCAAACCCTAAACAACTGCAAATGCATTCTTTCAATTTCAATTTCTTTTATTGCATACATTACGCAAAAACCTAGGTTGCCTCCAGAAGTTAGGGAGAGAATCTTTCTCTTTAGCAATGAGGTGAAGAAAAAGTGGCGCCAAGGCGAACAAAAGCCACCATTTTGTGGAGTTTCCAAAAGCGCAATGAATAGATGAGCAAAAATATATGAACGATGCTTAGGATACGGAAACTGATCCCACGAAGGAAGATGTAGAAAAATTCAAACTCAGTCTCACATGAATATACCGAACTAATGAGGGTGCGGGCTATTAGGCTCAAAGCCGAACGATCCATTAGAGTTGGGAGTTATGTTCATAGCAGGATGGAGGAAGAAATAATCCACATCCTCGACAAAACTGGTCTTGACGATCTGACCTTAAAAGAGTCACTAGTTAAAAAAAAAAAGCAATCGGGAGAAAGGAGCTAACCGTTGAAGACATCTTAAGACTCCCGACAATCAGCAGAAGTTGTATTTACCATCCTCATTAACCTAAAATCCTTGAACCACCACCAAATACCAAATCCCTACCCAAAACCAACCCATATTACCTTCTAATCTATGCAACCCTTCACAAAGGTGGAGATTTGAACTTGTTACAAGCTTATTTTCACAGGTTACATCTTGACTAAGAGTGTTCACATACATACATCACAGGTATGATCAGATATAAAACCGGGAGTGAGTGAACATTGTGAGAACGTGACGTTTTGCATAAACAGAAGCTTATAAAAACAAATCACCTTTTTATATATCACTACATATATTCCTATGATTTAAGGTTGGTTATTTTGTTCCCATTTTCTTGGAACTCTTTAGGGGATGTTAAGCTATGGTACTAACTTTCTATTTTTAGAGACTATTTATAAGTAGCTTGCTTGAGAACAAGCAAGGTTCAAGTGTGGGGATGTTTGATGTATATAAAAATATACATCTTTTTAGCATCAAATAATCTCTAAAAACTGCAACTTCTATCGTATAGTATAGTTAAAATAACTACTTATCATGTTAAAATGTATTTTCAGGTGAATCCAAGCCTCAAACGAAGAAACGAATGAAGCACGGGGCCGTTGCCACGTCACAGAAAAAACAAAACAAATCTGGCACATGTCTTAAAAATGCACGGGGGCGTGCTCATCAAGCACGAGGCCGTGCTTCACACTCCATTGCCTTGAATAGAGTTCTATCCGGTTTTCACTTATAAAAACACACACTAACACTCTCATTGAAGATCTAGTGAAGAGTTTGAAGGCTTGGAGGTCATCACCATCAACCATCATCTTCATCCATCATCATCATCATTAAGAAGGAAGATTCATCTACATTTGGTTAGATTGTTCTAAGTTTAATCATGTATTTGTTATTATCATTCATCTTAATGTTTATCATCATGCTCATTATAAGCTAAACTCCTTTTACCATCTAAAATCTATGAAGAAGCTTTGTTTTACTTGATAATTATATAAAATATGTGGTGTAATCCAGTAAAGTACATGGTTATATTACAATTATCTTTTGATGAGAAATGTTTCACCATCTTAAATCACTAATTCAAAGTTGGTGGTTGTCAATTTCATTGGCAATCGTTCATGATCGATTCATGTTCTTGAAAGATAGAAATACTTTGATACATTATCGAAACATGGATCCTTATATTGTACTTAGAAATGATGAGATACAAGTTATGATGTATTTTTCTAAACCTTGGTAATCCGAAAATGGCTTTGCTTAGGATATCAAATTAGTTAAAGAAATCATATGTTAATGGAATATGTAATTATAACCTACATAAATCAACCAATGGGAGGTTGTGTGACTAAACTACAACCATCTGAAGTTGTTAGAATTGGTATTTGAGAAATCGAAGTCAATCCTAATCTTTCTACTTTACGAAACTACTTGCCAACTTAAATTGACATCATTGAGATGGCATGACATTAGGAAAGGGTGGACTTTAAAATGCGCATGCTATCTCCTTAGTGCCAAAGATGCTCACTTAAGGTTTAAGGAGCTATCTATCATATATTATTATGACAAGTTTACCACATGTTCAAATATTATTTATCAATGCTAAAATGAAGTGGATTCTTGATCTTAGATGGTAACCTTCGCATAATTGAACAACTCATTTAGAATCTCTTTTCTTGGTCACCTATATATTATATATATATAAGTATTTATATTTTATAAGAAGTTTGAAGAAAATTAACCCCAAAATGATTAAAATCTCCGATTAAAGTAAAACAACGATTCATTATTAGAAACATTTGTGTCCACGGATCGATACTTGGTTCTTATCAATACTATTCTACATATACGATAGATACACTTGCCTATTTTGTGTGTGTTTAGTCTTTGTAGAAATCACTTTTATAAATTTAAAACATGATCTTGTGCAAAAGCTAAATATCCAACCTTTCATATTTATACAAGCTACGCGCACGCACATCAAAACAATATAAATTATTTTCATCTAGGATTAGCCATTCAAAAATAGACAAGTGTACACATAGTAATATAGGTAGGGTAAGAACCAAAAATCAATCTGTGTAAATGATAGCTACTATCGATTAACTATTATAATTATCTAGCCAATTAAATATGCAATTAAATAAATAACTAACAATTACTCTAAATGAAACAAGTTACAAAGAAGATGGTAATTAATCAAGGAAATATATCACTTTGATTTCAAATCTATTTGGCAAAATAATAACACCACACATGAACTTGTGGTGTGATAATTTTCTACACATTATACGTGGAAGCAGTGGCGAAGCTTGGACGAAGATGTCGAGGGGGCCGAATGAAAATACACATTATAAAAACCGTAAACGGAGGGGGTCGGGATCAAATTTTAGGTTGAAAACAGGTAGTTTACACTACGTATAAAAAATGTCAGAAAAAACGGTTAAATTTACACTACTGCGCAAAAAAACGGAGGGGGTCGGGACCACACCTGGCCCCAGCTATCCTTCGCCAATGCGTGGAAGTAGCCTATGCTCCCGTTAAGACTATCTAATCATATGACTCTTCAAGAAGGTAGAATAATAACACACAATAGCCACCTAAAATTATACAATGAAGAGCCATATAACTATCATTTTAATGAGAAAGGTGGATTAGATTCGTGTTAAAGCTACCTAATCCCACAACTCTTCGGAAGTGTAAGGTAACAAAATATACAGATATTCTTCAACTAATGAATACCATGTCATAGATGTTCTTCAACTATAATTTTATGCTAATAAATCCTAAATTCACATAAACAATGACTTGAAAGATTCATAACAAAGACAATGATTTTCTCAAACATATGTATAAGGAGGCACATTTCTCTAAATAACATTCAAACTTAATTCACTAGTCATAGTAAAATTCCAAAAACCACATACAAACGTATATTAAGAGGAAATGATACTTACAAACATGTTTGAGGATTAATCTATCACAAAAGATGATGTTTTGGTTGATAAAGAACTGATTTTTAAACTACAATTTTTTTTCCCGTGTGTTCTTTTTGCTTGTAATCATAAATCCTAATGACCTCATCCCGCATTGGGTGATTTTTCTTCTTTGTTCTTTTTCTGGTGATAATTCATGGGCTAGGAATCCGATATCCCAATTGCAAACATGTCTCAAATGTGTAAAATAAACCAACAACTTATGGTAATGTCTCAAAAACAATAACAATGTGTCAATGTTCTTATAAATAATTGTTCCACATCTCAAACCTAATCATATAAAGGAGTTCTAATTCCTACATACTAGCAGATTACATAATAAGAAAACTAATTAAAAGTAGATAAACTAAATTTAAAATTCAAATAACAGATAATAATATTTCTGAAGAAACACGGATCCACTCCCCGGGTATGGGTCCTGGATCCAATGAGTCCACAGGGTAAGATACGATAACTACTTCTAATGATATGAGTGTGACTACCCAAAGTCCAATGACCGGAAACTGCAAAACAGACACCGTGAGTCTCGTTACAGGAAGGACAAGAGGGGGGTCTTCCTGTAACCACCCTCCGGCGTGAGAATCAGTAACGTTCTTAAATAGAGAAAGTACTGAAGTAAACAGACTAAGTGTAGTCAGAATGCAAGTGAGTGAATGAATAACTCATACCGTTTGACAAGGTATTTATAGCCGAAGAATGTAGGAAGGTGATTGGGCCAGATGTCCTCTTCCAGAAGATCTTTGATAACTGCCTGGACGCGTGTCCTCTTGTGATAGGTTGAGCTATACGTCCCATGTTCATGGGTATAACAACCTGGACACGCGTCGCCCAATGAAAGGATGGATTGCACCCTGGCCATGTGCACGGTTATAACAAACTGGCCAGGTGTCCTTTATTTATTGGCTGTTCAGTCACGTATTCCCCAAGTAAGAGTCATGAATCTTCTTCTAGAGAGTATTTGAGTGATGACAGTTGTCCTACTGGCATTGTCTTCCGATGTTTAGGATGACAGATATCCCGTCCTGCGGATGACTTTTGAGGATGCCAGGATGTTTTCGCACGTGTTGTGAGAACGTTCCTCCTCATTCGTGATATGCGGGTGGTCCATGTGTCCCGCGGGTGGCTTATAAGAGGATTCTCTGTGACCCGCGGGTGGTACTTAAGGGTATTTGGGCCTTTTTGCTACCCTACCTCTACAAGTCCCCCCAGTCCAGTCTTTCTTCCGTGTGAAATCTTTATGCGGGTGAAATTCTGGACTTAATGCGTATTGGGGATTTTTATTATTCAGAAGTTAGGTAGAAAATATATTCTGATAGTATGGATAATCATGAAAAAGGACAAGTTGACTACTCGCAGGCGCGTGAACAGGTGATGGAACGTTTTTTTACGGCTGTCACTGTCTGACTGTACAACTTTTTCTTTTTTTCGAATTTCCCGCGAGACGTGTCAGTCGCTGGTTAGGTGATGTTTTTCTCTCTCTACTGTTCATATCCCATCGCATTAATTGTGATGGGTATAAATAATGAGATATATCTTCTAATAGAAGTTTTATCGTCTTTATTCTCTAGTCATCTTTTTGTTTTCTCTCTGATAAAATATCGAATCTTTCTTATATGTCCTCCTTAGATCTTCCTAAAATGTCGAACGTTCAGACTGAAGTTGATGAGATAGAAATTGCATGGGACTACTCAGAATATGAAAAGTTATTGAAAACGTATGGTGTCCCACCCGAGTGGGAGCCAGAGTTTCCTTCTATCGGTTCTATAGCCAGTTTCCCATCGCCTGGGGAAATGGCTTTGTATGCCGATTATTTTGTTCATGGGAACTTCCGTTTACCCATAACGAGATTCCTTCAGAAGGTGTTAACTGCCTATGGAATCCATTTATCTCAATTGCATCCTCGTGCTATGATGCGAATTCGTCATTATGAATTTGTATGCATAGCACATGACATGGTGCCACATATTGATCGATTTCCAATTTTTTATCGTCTTGCCATTCGTAATGGTTGGTATACGTGTCAGGGGTTTTCTGACCGAAGCATCGGATATGAAGTTGAACAGGTATCTAAAGATTGGCGGAATAAGTTCTTTTGGATTTCTGAAGACGTGGTGCCGTTAAACATGGTTCGCCGTCCGATGAATTCTGCCCTTCCTGACATTGTTACCGCTAATCATGAAGGTCAAGAAGGGTATCGTGTACTCACGATGGAACCAACACCCATGCGGGCTTTGCCGGAGGAAGGTTTAGTGTGGGCAGGCATGAGTCTTTTATGGCCAACAGAATTTATGGAGCCCATTTTTGTAGATTTAAATGAACGTAAGTTACCTTTCACTGTCTCTTTGCTTTTTGTGAGTGTTTTCATGATTAAGTTCCTATCCTTTTTCAGGTCGGAGTTCTATGATTAACGCTCTCTTTGAAGACAGGGGGTGTCTCCGAAAAAGTATCCGCGAGGCGGGAAATCAGCCTATTCTTGAAAAGACTAAGACTCAGTTTATTTTTCCTAAGAAAGTGCGAGCTGAACCTATTGTTTCTAACGCCACCTTTGAGACAAGTGCGTACGTTCTTAATACTCATCCGCTTATTGTTATTACCTCTGATGGGTCGATCACCACTTTATTATCGAGTGATGATGATGATGGTTCCTGTTTCTCCTCTTCGCAAGAGGAGAAAGAATACGATGTCGATATACCTGAGTCTTCTTCTATCTCCCAATTATTGGCAGAATTAGAGAATAAGAGAGCTTTAATGAACCAAACAGGCGCGACGCCTGCGGATGCTGAGGCAGGGCCATCAAAGTAAAAACGAAAAATTCATCGCCCTAAGAAGCCCCAGTACAATCTTGCCGATCGCATCGATACTGTGGAAGGTATGCAATTATCATTAATTTTTTTTTGAATGTTTTCATTTGATTATGAGTATTTATGTAGATCCATTGATCTTTGATGAAGACGTATCTGAGAAGTTACCCATCCTCACTCCCCATACTGAAAAGCAAACATCTCCTCTTCCAGAAAAAGAGGTGGAGAACGAGCTGCCTACTCCACCAAGTAGCCTTGTGGCGGAAGATCGGCCGACCTCCCCTCCGACTAATATTACTATAGAAGAAAGGGTGCCGACTCCGCCCATTGATACTGTGACAGAGGGAATTAACAACCAGTCTGACACTGATAATCGCTTTGACTATCTCTTTCAGGCTGGGGGTGGTACTGGTGATCAACAGGACAATCTTGCCGTTAATGAGGAAGGTTATAGGACTAAGGAGTCTCCTCATCGGCCCCCTCCTCAACAGCCTTTTTCGACCCCAGCTCGCTTTAAACCTTCGGGTTCCCGTTATTACGGGGACGTGGGCTTGGGTGACAAACATGAGTTGTTTGTTCCTCCATGGGGTATTACTAACGGGTCCCGGTTCTCCAATCCTAGAACTTGTATGGATTTTATTGAACATTGTACGCCACCCACTGAGATGGCATATCAACGTGACCTTTCCCGCCATGATCATCACACGAACGTAGCTTATCATCTAGCTAATGCTTTGGCCGGTAGCCAAGAAGTCTTAAGTGAGTGGCGTACTCTTGGCGGGAAAGTGGGAGAAGCTCGGCGGGCCACTGAAGCTGCTAAGAAAGAAGCTGAGGAGCATCGTATTGCCGCCCAAACTGCTAGATGGAAACAAGCTGACACGGAGAACGCCCTCAAGAGTGAGGAGGATCGTAACGCGGAGGCTGCTCGACGATGGAAAGAAGCCTGTGAAAGGCAAAAATCTATTCGTGAAGCAGATCGGACCAGGGTTCATAAGGATAAAGATGATTTAGCCCGTGCCCAGGAAACCAACTCCTCATTAGAGAATCAAGTTGCTCTTCAGGGTGCCCGAATTCATGATCTTGAGGAGGAGCTAAAGTTGCAAAAGGAACGAGTCAGTCTTAAAGATCAAAGTGCTGCTGAAATTCAGACTACTTATGACTCTCTCCTCAAAGCTCATGAGGAAGCTATCGCGGAATCGAAGGAATTCCAAGCGCGGGCAGAGCATGCAGAGCAGGACCGTCAGTGGTTCCTTACTCGGGGAGTTGATGCTGTAAGTTAATCTTTATCGTTTATTATTTCGCTTTTATTCTTTGATATTGGGAACTTATGTTTTTGTCTCAACAGGTCGTCCGCCATATTAAAGGAAGTAAGGAGCTGAATGATAGTTTTACCAACGTGATGGCTGCTTCTGCATCCCTTGGGCGTGTTATGGGGTTTCACGAAGGAGTGAGTTATACTCGAAGCAACCGCACATTTCAAGACCATCCGCTATATGGTGTAAATGTCAAACAAGATCGTGCGGACCGAGTCAAGGAGCATGACACTCTAGTGTTTCCTTTACAAGATGCGCTTCCGGAGTTTACTTCCGTATACGACGGCGTACAACTTTTGAAGAGTTACCTTGGGGAGGAATCTGAGGATGATTCCTCCGAAGATACTTCGCAGAAGGCTCCGGAAGATCCATCTCGAACCCTTAGGATATTCTTAGATTTTTATCACTTGTAATTTTTCTTTCTCATTTTGTAATTATCTTTTGAATAATTAATGAGAAAACCTCTTTGAATTTTGTGGACATTCAACTGTTTGGAGAAAATATCTCTAAAAGATATTTTTGAAATTTACAGCTTTTGAAATGTTTAAATGTTTGGATAACTACGATGACATGGCGGAGAGAGAAGCTCATTGAGGACAACTGATAAGACGTGTCTGGTGTCTTATGACAGCCTGTTTTCACTATCTTGAATTTCCCGCCTGACGTGTCAACCATCTGGCGGTCCGCCGTTTCTCTCTCCTCTATCACTCTATGTATCGCATTAATTGCGATGGGTATAAATATAACCCTTGCGGTTTCCACTTAATCGTTATCACTTTCAAATTTCTCTCCAACGCTCTAGACTTTCTAACCTTCTCTGAGATTTCTTCCCCTTCTGATATTTCTTCATCTTTCTATTATTTAAATGGCTAAAGAAAAGAAGGGTACCCCTACTATAAACGAGGTTGAAGTCTGCCTTAGAGAAGAAGATTATAACGACGTTGTAAATGTGTACGGATTGACGACGGAGTGGGAACCGGAACGTCCTGTTAGTGGTTCTATTGCCAATAGCCCACCTCCACAGAAAATGGCTGTATATGTAGACCATTTTACAACAGGGAACTTCCGGATTCTAGTGACCAAGTTTATTGAATCAATCTTAACAGCATATGGGATTCATCTCTCTCAGATCCATCCTTTTGGGATGTTGAGGATTCGACATTTTGAGTTATGTTGTCAATCCCGCAACCTTGAACCGACTGTTGGCATGTTTGCCGTTTTTTATAAGATGACCTTTCGTGATGGATGGTACAGTTTTTCATCCATCGAGAAGAGGACCATAGGTACGGAGTGGCTCCGTAGCCTCCATGACTGGAAGCCAAAATTTTTCTGGATCCGGGAAGACGTCATTCCCTTCAAGATGACCAAACGCAAGGCGGACGCTCCCATGCCTGTGGTTCCCGCCAGTGCTCATGAGGACCAGGCGTGGTATAAGACGCTGATATCCACGCCAACTCCCCTACGCCCAATTCATGAAGGTGCAATGGTAAGTGCCAAGATGAGCCGTTTGTGGCCATTTCCCAAGTTGGAACCGTATTACGAAATGACCAACAAGAGTAAGTTTCGTATGATATATGTGTTTCTTTTTTATTATGAACGTCCAATGCCTAACTTGTTTTATTCTTTGTGTAGGTGAGGCTTCCGCCTTCAGCACCTTGTTGGATCATGAAGGGGGGATGATGGTACGTCGTCCGATTGAACCTAGGGACGGTCTCTTTTTGGATCGAACCCGCAACAATTTTTTATTCCCTACTGCCTTTCGTCCGGAACCTTTGGTTTCCGAACCTATGTATGCCAAAGGTGAGAAGTACGTTCAAGACATCATACTCAAAGGTGAGGGCATTTTGAAACCCCGACCCGTAACTGCTATTACTTCTAGCGGAGTGATCGTACTCTTTTCATCTAGTGAGGAGTCATCACTTTGTGAAGAAGTATATTCGACTGATGTTAACAAAGCTGTGGGCTCAATTGCAGGTCTTACCCGTCAACGAGCCACTTCTAGTCAGGTGGCGGGTCAAGACGACGTTAATGCTGCTGCGGACGCCAAGGGTCCGGAAGCTGATAATGTCACCGCCGCGGGTAAACGTCCAGTCATTGATGCGGACGTTTCCAAAGTGGCTGGGAAGCGCAAGGTTAATCCGGTCACGATTACCTTAAAGAAGAAAAAATCTAAGAAAGCAAATCATGCCGCCTTGGAAGCGCGTTTAGAGCAACTGGATGCTGAAGGCCCTTCGTTAGGTATGCAAAACCTTTTTTTATTTTGTTATTTTATTTGAAGTGAAGTATTCCTAATTCTTCATTAATGGTTTTCAGTGAGCCTGGATAACCTTTCCGAAAGTATTTCCGGTCTGAAAGACTCATCTCCTCGTCCACCACCACCGCCTCCTAATACTGCCAAGGACCCGGTAGTTGTGGTGGATGATTCGCCTTTGAAGGATAAGGGGGTCGACACGACTGATCACGCCAAGGTGTCGCCCTATTATAATGTTTACCGTTTCAGAGATCAAGGGGGTATAAGCACGTTTCCTTATGCTTCCCAAACTTCCCCTACTCCTGAAGAGGAGGACCCTACCCCGCATCAACCTAATTGGACCTTACGTCGGGATTCGACATTCCGTTACGTGGACGCATGTTATGAATTTATGTGGGAGAGTCTTCCGCATGGTGAAAAGGAAAGACGTTGCCTCAGTGTCCGCCAGGAATTGCTGAACTCCCATACTTACTATGTGGCAAATTCTATTTCCACTACCCATGAGATAACCAGAGATTGGCTGGCGATGAATGAAGAATGGGACGAACTGGCGGCCTCTGCTTCCGAGGCCAAAGAAGAAGCTCTTAGGGCTATCAATGAATCTAGGGAAGCCAACCAGGCCCTGGAGGCGGAAAGGGCTGCTCGATCCGCTGCTGAGGAAGCGAGAGGTGCTCTCCAGAAACAATTGGACGAACAAGCCAAATTGATGAATGAACAAGCCAAGTCGCTGGAGACCCTTCAAGCTGAATCAGCTTTTAAGGACAAACGTCTACTTGACCTTAATGCCAAGAACCATGCGCAAGCCTTGGAATGCGCCGGTCATAAGCTAGAACTTGTCCAAGCCAAAGCGGATCGAAAATGGCTACTGTCGGAAGCCATACCCAAGGTATATGTTTTACTCTTATCATAAATAATCTAAATGTTTTAGAGTTACTCATGTATGATTGTTTCAACAGGTCATCGCCGATGTTCGGGCTAGTGATGAGCTTGGGAACTGCGTTGCTATACTTCTGAAGGCTTCTAAACAAGCGGGTCGCCAACTAGGCTTCCAAGAAGGTTATCAATTTGGTTCAACTTCCAAGCTTCCTGAAGAATACATCTTAGCTGGTCAAGATACTGCTGCCATTCTTAAGCAGAAAACAAAGGACTTCGATTCATTGAAATTTTCTTTGACGGATCAAATATCCGAGCTTGCTGATAAGGAAGACAGTATCCAGCAGCTAAAGACTCTTCTTGAGCTTGAGGGAGAAGATGAAGAAGAGGAAGATGCGGGAGGCAACGATGCGGAACATGAAGATGTTGCGCCTTAGATAGATCTTTCTTTTTCTTTTTAGCTAAGCTTCTCCACAATTTGTAATCCCTTTTTGTATAAATAAAGAAGGCTTTTTATAGCATCCGGCACACTTTGTTTATTATTTTGTTGTTTTTTGTTTTTTTTATATAATATAAGTGATTTCGGCGGATCTTCTTTATGTACGAATAAAGGATTATGTAATAATACAAGTCTCAAATGACTGAAATGAAAATTTTCATAACTAAGGCATAAGCCGAATTACAAGAAACGAGATTACAAAGGTTCTTAACATCTAGTTAGGCACGCGGGCCAAAAGAAAAACCAACTAAATGTAACATTTTCTCAGTTGGGCCCCATTCCAGGTTCTAGGGATCTCTGCCCCGTCCAACCTTTCGAGTTTGTAGGCACCTTTGGATAGAACTTTCTGGATTCTATAAGGTCCTTCCCAGGTAGGGGCCAACTTGCCTAGAGATTCTTTTCCGGAGGCCTCGTTGTTGCGGAAGACAAAGTCTCCCTTATCGAATTCACATCTTTGGATCCGCGAGTTGTAATATTTTTTCAACTGTCGTTTGTAATTATGCTCACGGATTGATGCTAGTTCTCTCCTTTCCTCGAGGAGGTCAAGGTTCATCCGGAGTTCATGATCATTATCCTCAATCATAAGAACTCTGGCGGATGGAATTCCAATCTCAGCGGGAATCATGGCTTTTGTGCCATATGTTAAACTGAAAGGGGTTTCAGAATTACTGGAATTCCTTTGAGTGCGGAAGGCCCATAGTACATGGGGCAATTCGTCCACCCATCCTGTTCGTTTCGTCCCTAGTCTCGTCTTAATTCGCTTGCGGGTGGGCTACAGAGGTGAAGATTTGAGAAATGTGTAATTCTTTTAGCCATTCTTGTAACCCACTGTCCGCGAATTATGTTCCGTTGTCACTAACGAGCTCTAGGGGGAGGCCAAAACGACATATGATGAATTCCCACAAGAATTTTTAACACTTGCTGCTGTTATAGAAGCAACTGGTTTGGCCTCCACCCATTTTGTAAAGTAGTCGATGGCTACTATTAAGAATTTGACCTGTCCAGGGGCTTCAGGGAATGATCCCATGATATCAATAGCCCATTTCTGGAACGGCCAAGCTGAAGTGACAGGAACTAACTCGTTCTTTGGTCGTAGCGTGTTAGGAGCATGCCGTTGACAAGAATCGCATTTTCTGATTTCATTCACCGCATCCAAGTGCATCCCCGGCCAATAGTATCCGGCATTCATTAATTTCGCCACGACCATGTGCGGGCCAGCGTGAAGACCACAAATGCCTTCGTGAACTTCTCTGATTAGATAATTCGCGTCCTCGGCATCCACACATCGTAGTAATGGTCCGAGGAAGGAACGTCGGTACAAAACACCATCAAGTATTTGATAGTTCAAGGCTTTGTGTTTTATCTTCCGGGCCACTGCCTTTTCTTCCGGAAATGCTCCGGATGAGAAATATGCTATTATGGGTGTCATCCAGAATTCTACTCCTGTTTGAATCACTAAAACTTGATGATGCGGAACAGACGGGCGATCTAATATTTCGATGCGGATGTCTTTGGCAAAATGTTCAAAGTTTGTTGAAGCCAATTTACTGAGAGCATCCGCTGATTTGTTCTCGCTTCTCTTTATATGAATGAATTTGCAAGAAGAGAATTGGAGCATTAGATCTTTCGCCTGTGACACATATGAAGCCATGATATTTTTTTGCTTTGTATGTACCGTTGATCTGTCCCGCAATCAACATGGAATCCACTCAGGCTTCCAAATGCTTAACCCCAAGCTTTTTAACTATCCGTAAGCCTGCCAAGAAAGCTTCATATTCTGCCTCGTTGTTAGCACTTTTGAAGTCCAACTTTATGGCATATGTAAACTCATGGCCTTCGGGATTGACTAGCCTGAGGCCTGCGCCACATCCCTCACTGCTTGAAGCTCCATCCGTAAATAAGGACCAAATCTGTCCTGATTTCGGAGGTGCTTGGGGTTGTTGCTCGATCAAACATTCTTTTTCTTTGTGATGCGGGACCTCTGTCACGAAGTCCGCCAACACTTGCCCTTTGATTGCTGGCCTAGGTTTGTATTATATTGCGTGTTCACCTAGCTCGATGGCCCATTTGGCCAATCGCCCAGACAATTCTGACTTGCTGAGAACATTTTTGAGCTTGTACCCGGTTAAGACATTGATGGGATGCCCTTGAAAGTACCTACGGGGGCGTCGTGCAGCATTGACCAGTGCCAAAACAAGTTTTTCTAGCATGGAATATCTTGTTTCTAGATCCGATAGTGTTCTGCTAACGTAGTAAATCGGTGTCTGAACATTCTTGCGATCTGTCAGAAGGACAGCCCCGATAGCAATGTCTGAAGCTGATAGGTATAACGTCAAAGGTTCTCCCGCATGAGGTGCTATTAACGTTGGGAGTTCCATCAAACATTTTTTAACCTCCAAGAAAGCTTGTTCCGCTTCCGCGGTCCATTTAAATTATGCTTTCTTGAGGCAATTCCTTAGAGTTGAGATGAAAGGATGGGACTTGGCTGCATGATTTGCCAAAAAACGATTCAAAGCAACCAGTCGGCCATTGAGTGTCTGAACTTCCTTGAGGGAAGATGGAGAAGGCATGCGGGCTATAGCTTGAACTTTATTCAGGTTAGCTTTGAAGCCCGCATTCGTGACAATTACTCCCAAAAACTTTCCTTCTTCCATTCCAAATGAGCACTTGGTCGGATTCAGCTTCATGTTGATACCTTTCAAGGTTTCGAACGTCTCTTCAATATCTCTCAACATCTGGTCTTCCTCAATACCTTTTATCACGAGATCATCCATATACACTTCTAAATTTTGGCCAATTTGATCTTTGAACGCTATGTCCATTAATCGTTGGTATGTGGCTTCCGCATTTTTCAGTTCGAAAGGCATCATTTTGTAACAAAAAGTGCCTTGATCGGTACGAAATGTTGTTTTGTCCTCATCGCCCGCTGCCATGCGGATCTGATGGTAGCCTTTGTAAGCGTCCAGAAAGCATTTGAATTTGAATGGTGCCACAGCATCAACCTTGAGATCTATTTCGGGTAAGGGATAACAATATTTGGGACACGCTTTATTTAGATATTTGAAATCGATACACATCCGCCATGACCCATTGCTTTTGGGGAAAATAACTGGAATAGCAACCCAAGTCTGATAACGAATTGGGCGGATGATTCCAGCTTGTAAAAGGTCCTGGACTTGCTCATTCATTGCTTTTGTTTGTTCCGGACCCATCATACGTTGTTTCTGAACAATTGGCGTAAACAACGGGTTTACCCTTAATTTATGTTCCGAAATGTTCCTCGGGACACCGGTCATATCCGCGGGTTGCCATGCGAAAACATCAATATTCTTTGATAATAAATGTTTCAAGAAGGTCCGTACTATCTCGGAAATAGCAGGTTCTATTGTTACAGTTTGATCAAGAAATTTTTTGTTCAAAACCCATTTCTCTGGTTCAGTCTTCATAGTTTGTTTTGGATCTTGCTAGGTTTTGAGCTCTCGGTTGCAAAGTAGTGTCGATTAACATAAATTATTGCTATGCCAGTGTAAGTTGGAACTCCTACTGCACCGTGTGCTGTGGACGGATGAGCATTGAAGTCACCAATCGCTTCTCGTCCAAGAATAATGTCATGTTTTGATGTTGCTGGTAAAACCAGAAATTCGACCTCTTCAGTCCTAGAATGAATTCCGTCACTTAAGGTGACTGGGAATGAGATTACCCCTCGCGGATGCATTATTTCCCCTCCGAATCCCGATACTGGAGCGTGGATGGGTTTTAATCTTTCCTTATCTTCCTCGTCAAGCTGTTCAAAACATTGTTCATACATAATATCCGAAGTACTATCGGTGTCGAAGAAGACGTATTGGGAACGGTAGTGTCTGAATTGAGCAGTGATGATCAAGGGGTTTTTGTTATTCGGGACCCCTTTGAGTCGAGGAAAAATCACTGGCTCATTCTTCCATTCCTCATCATCAGACTCCTTCCTCTTTTTCCTTGTATCGTACCCGCCTTGTATCATATGGACATTTAAATCTCTGACTTGCTTTTTACTCGGACCTTGTATATCCCGTGCGGGAGCTTTACCATTGTCAGGTTTTCCACCTTTTACCAAGTGTCCAAGTTTTCCAGACTTTACAGCTGCTTCAATTTCATTTTTTAATGTTCTGCATTCATTCGTATTATGACCAATGTCATCATGATACGAACAACGCTTTTTCGGGTCAAGGAATGATCTTCTCGTTAGTGGTTGCGGTTTTTTAAAATTCACATTCTCCGTGATGAGAATTTCGGTGGGAGTCTTTGAAAGAGGAGTCCAATTATTGGGGCCTCGGTTCGAGGGTCCCGTTTTGTTTTTATTGCCTATGAGGGATCGTGCATCAAATGATTTTGGTGTTTCCGTACTTGGCTGAAGTCTCGACCAGATAGGGCCTTTCGCCTGTCTATTTGGTCTCGGGGTTTGAAACTCGACTTTAAATTTTTGCTTTGAGTTACCACTTCTCAATGTTTTCTCAGTGTTCGCATACACTTTTGCTGCAGTCATGAGATCGTCCCACTCTTTTGGCATTCCATCCCTGCCCGTAAGTGTGCGGACTAAATCATCACATCTGACGTTTTTGCGGAAGGCACCCCGAAGCATGTCTTTGCTAATTACTCCGATGTTCAGGCTCTCGTCATTGAACCTTGTGATAAAATCTTCTAGAGACTTGTTATCGCGACGAACGACATCTAAAATTTCTGACTGGTCTCGCGTATGCTTCTTCTGCTGACTGAATTGTTGAGAAAATTTCTTCACCAAATCGTCTCAGCTAGAAATTTCACCGTCGGGTAACTTTTCGAACCATTCTCTTGCTACCCCTTTTTGTGTCAACGCGAACATGTGACACCAATTGGGAAGCGTCCAACCACTAACACTGCCTACCGCCACAAAGTTCTGGAGATGATCACTTGGATCAGTCATACCATTGTACTTACCTTCCAATGTAGGTATCTTAGCATTAACAGGAAAGAGTGTTGTGGCAATGCTCGCTATGAACTTTGATTTTTCAGCAAAAGCCGCGGGGCGATATGATTTGGTAAAGTCTCGTTCAGCATTGCTATGGTACTCGGTGTGGCGGACTGTGTCATGTGGATAACTACTTCTCGCCTGTGAGCTCATCCTACTATCCCCGGTATACATACTGTAATCTCCCGGGTGGTAAGATGAATCGTAACTATCAAACTCGTCCAAATAAGATGGTATCCACATGTCTATGCGAGGACGAGGGCGTAGCCTTGGTAACTCGCCAAACTCCAGCTCCGCCTGTTGGCTGTAACGAATCTGACTTCCTCTCACTATTGGTGGAGGGGAAGGAAATCCTCTAGGGGATTCCTCATAATCCAAAGTGCGAGCGTGAAGTCGTTCATTACGCTTTCTACGCTCGTATTCAGCCACCAAATTTTGTTGTTGCACGCGGAGCCACTCTTCAGGAGTTAATGCTCCTCTGGATCTAGAATTACGTTGATGAGATCTCGCGAAGTCAGAATCGTCTGAATCATTTTCTAGATCCAATTCTGGCCGTTTCCGACGAGTCTCATCCGTAATTCGTTTTTGACCCAAATTAGAATCTTCCGGTGCCAAGGCACGTCCCATGTTTGTGGGAGTGGGATTGGTTGGTGCTGTAACATTTTCTAGGGAAAAACCCCCAGGTGTTACCTCAGTGATTCGTGACCCCGGAGCAGTGACACGTTCAAGAGCACGACCACCCGGAGTCGTGATACGTGCAAAAACACTAAGACCCGGGGGTGCTTCTGTGTTAGTTACACGTGAATCGGGAGCAGTAGTTCCCGTCGGCCCTTCAGGAAGTTTACTCATATCAAACGAACCAAAAATCGACAGAGACAAAATTATGCAGTTCTAATACCAACACGGATGGCACCAATGAAGAAACACGGATCCACTCCCCGAGTATGGGTCCTGAATCCAATGAGTCCACAGGGTAAGATACGATAATTACTACCAATGATATGAGTGTGACTTCCCAAAGTCCAATGACCGGAACCTGCAAACACAGACACCGTGAGTCTCGTTACAGGAAGGACAAGAGGGGGGGGGGTCTTCCCGTAACCACCCTCCGGCGTGAGAATCAGTAATGTTCGTAAATGAAGAAAGTACTGAAGTAAACAGACTAAGTGTAGTCAGAATGCAAGTGAGTGAATGAATACCTCATACCGTTTGACAAGGTATATATAGCCGAAGGATGTAGGAAAGTGATTGGGCCAGCTGTCCTCTTTCAGAAGATCTTTGATAACTGCCTGGACGCGTGTCCTCTTATGATAGCTTGAGCTATACGTCCCATGTGCATGGGTATAACAACCTGGACACGCGTCGCCCAATGATAGGATGGATTGCACCCTGGCCATGTGCACGGTTATAGCAAACTGGCCATGTGTCCTTTATTTATTGGCTGTTCAGTCACGTATTCCCCAAGTAAGAGTCATGAATCTTCTTCTAGAGAGTATTTGAGTGATGACAGCTGTCCTACTGGCATTGTCTTTCGGATGTTTAGGCGGACAGATATCCCGTCCTGCGGATGACTTTTGAGGATGCCAGGATGCTTCCGCGCGTGTTGTGAGGACGTTCCTCCTCATTCGTGATATGCGGGTGGTCCATGTGTCCCGCGGGTGGCTTATAAGAGGATTCTCTGTGACCCGCGAATGGTACTTAAGGGTATTTGGGTCTTTTTGGTACCCTACATCTACAATTTCAAACTTCAAATTAAGTATAATTTATAAAAATATGAGATATGAGATGTTGCAACTTCGTTCCAAAAACTTAAAAGTAGTTGACGGTGAACCAGTAGAAAGTACATTGAAACTTCAAAGTCAATTGTATATCTTTTCATCGAATGGTTTTTGAACATTCCAGGAAACTTCATAAAAGTCGTTACAGAAATAAAGCAGTTGCTAGCTACGAGGCTTAGGTGCTGTTTGTTTTTCCTCAGAAGGACTTCTCCACCTCTTTTGTCTGCACTGAGAAGAGGGCGCGCAGACGTTGGGCTCTGCAGTTTGTTTGTTTTTTCGAAGACGTTTCATTAAAAAACGTCTGCGCTCCCTCTTCTCCCAGAAGTGTTGGTATTATTACTTCTTTAACCTCTTCTCCCATAACTGATGAGCCAAGTTGCTACTGATGACTCCACCAGCAATTCTTCACTCTTCATTTTATTCTTTTCATTTGTTGTCACCATAATCTTTGTTTATGGCTGTGTTTTTCTATCGATTGCCGCCATCATCGCCGATTGTTACCGGGTTTGATTTACGAACCCTAGGCAGCGATCGTGTGGTGGTGGCAGCTCTCCGATGTTGGGAAATTACGGTTGTTAAATCTAGGGTTTATGACCTCTGATTGTTACCGGATTCGGTGTGGTGGCTGTACTCCGGTGTGGGGAAGTGATGGCTTTTAAATCCACGGTTTCTGACGCCGGTTGCCGCCTCTGTCGATGTCGATTGACATTTGATTTGGGTTTTTTGGATGGTTGTTTGAAATATGAAATCAGGTTTGTGGCTGTGATGATCTAATGTTGTTCGAGTTAACATCAGCTCAGGATATGTGCCTGGCGTGGCAAAAATGCAGGATGGCAGGTACCTTTGCAGCCATGGCACTTTGAACCTTTTGCACCAATGTTTCGATAGGTCTGAGCCTCTTTATAGTGATTATTAAATCATTGATGAATTTCAAGTTTTAGTTTCTTTTGATATTTATAGATGATGGTATTTGAAGATTTTTGAGTCATATATTTCACCCGAACCATCATCGTTTATACTACTTATTTTTCTTTAATTATTTAAATTTCAGCTTATTTTAGCAGTCTGCAGATGTTAAAAAACAAACAGTCTTCTTGTTGCAGACTGCAGAGTTTTGGTCCACCTCTTCTGCTACAGATGTTGGCAGATGTGGTTTCGCAGTCTTCTGACATTTTACCTCTGAAAAACAAACAGCACCTTAAAGTTATTTTGGCTTTTAACAATCCAATTCATTTGCGTAAATTACCAATCACGCACCTTTACAATTTCTAACAAAATTAAATTAAATTTCTTATAAATTTCAATTTCATTTAGATATTCAGTTTCTTTTTGTTTCCCACTTTTCTAGTCGAACCGGAAACCGACGAAACTGTACTGACATTAACTGAAAATCAAATTAATGGAAAATTAGTTATCGGATTTTTGTACCATTGGTTGGCAAAATTTAACGAAACCAACCGAATCGTTCTTATTTTCTTTATACCATCATTTCATGTATTTAATGTTTTATACCACCATTTCATATATTTATACATTAATTTTAGGGGTATCAATTCCTGACACGACATGACCCGAAACCCGAAGCGAAAAAATATAGATTTTGGGTTGGCTGGCACGACCCATTTTCTTAAACAGGTCAACTCAAACCCGACACGTTTAAAAAATGGGTCAACACAAACCCGACCCGTTAAAAAATGGGTTGACTTATTAACCCGTTTAAGAATTTTAAAAGATGTTAATATTTTGATTTGAGAGATAACAAGTCTTAAATTTTAAAGTTAAATACTTATATTTTTAATTTTTCATAAATCAATTAACTTTTACAAGTAAAACTAATTTTTTTTAAATTACTTTTATTTACTTTTTACTTTCATTTTTTTTATTTAGTTTTAACTGTCCATACTCTAATTATTTCTATTCATTTGTTCTTATCTTTTACTAAATATGTGAATTAAAGTTTGTTAATTGTGAATTATAAATAAATACACAAAAATAATTAGATCTATCACAAATTATTGAAATGTTTTCTATAAATTAGAGTAATTAATTGTTTAACTTATTACCAAGTCACTAAATATTACTCATATTCGTATATGAACGTAAAATTGGTTGACCCAAAATACAACCCGAACACGACACGAAATTAAATGGGTCGACACGACACAACACAAATAAATATATGGGTTGGGTCAGGGTTGAATCTCAACACGCTAACTCGTCAACCCGACACGATTGACACCCCTAATTAATTTCATGTGTATATATATATCTATTTAATGTATCTAAAACAAAAAAAAAATTAACACAAGTTTGATTTTGATTATTAACTGAACCGAACCCAACCAAAAATCAGCAAACTAACTAAATAAACCAAAACGATTAACTGAAACCGAATGATTATTAATTCAGTTAAGGCTAATAACCAATCCATGTACACCCCAACCTAATCTAGTACATTACCTTTTGGGCCGATTGGGCCCACAAGTCCAACCTGTGTTACACTTAAACTTAATCCCGAAGTTTGGTTTTTTTTTCTTTTTTTTTTTTTTTTTTTTTTTTTTTACTTCGTAAAATTCTCCGAATAATTAAAATAAAAACTAAAGATAACGATTATCACATACATATGATAATACATCCCACCTCCAAAATCCCCAAATTATTCGCCAATTTTCTCTTAAGCCCTAAAACATCCCTAATCAAATTCGACTTCCTCGATGCCCAATTCTCTTCAAGTTTAAACCTTTCTTCACAATTGATCGGTTTTAATGATACCCATGAATTCCGATCATCTTGTTCAATTCACACTCACCTCTTTTTCCGATGACGACGACGATGATGTGTACTATGACGATGTCTATGATGTTGATCATGACGTGGACGACGCCGCCGATGACTATAATGTTCTGGTCAACCGCGCCAATTCCACTGCCGATAAAAGCTATGCGATCCTTAAAGAACACGATCTGGTTCAACGCCTAGAGGAAGATGTTACTAACGTTACCTCTGTTTTGTCCATAACTAGGGATGCTGCCTGCTTGTTATTGGTTAGGTATAATTGGGATGTTAGTAAGCTTCATGAAGCTTGGTTTCAGGATGAGGCGGAAGTAAGGAGGAGTGTCGGGTTATTAGACGTTGACCCGAGTGTTAAGCTCCCGAAATCGGATGGTCGGAAGGTGGACTGTGGGATTTGTTTTGAATCGGTTAGGAAGAGGGATGTTGCTACTTGTGGGTGTGATCATAGTTACTGTAAGGTGTGTTGGAAGTCGTATGTTGGGACGGCGATTAATGACGGTGCGGGGTGTTTGACTTTACGGTGTCCAGAGCCTGGTTGTGCTGCTGCGGTTGGTCCGGATATGGTTAAGTTGTTAGTGGCTGAAAAAGAAGTGAAAAGGTATGATCTTTTTATGCTTAGGACTTATGTTGAGAGTAATAAGAAGATTAAATGGTGCCCTGGCCCGGGGTGCGAGTACGCGGTTGAGTTTGATGATGATTTTGAGATTGGTAATTATGATGTTTCTTGTTTCTGTAAGTATGGTTTTTGTTGGAAGTGTCTGGAGGACGCGCACCGTCCGCTTGATTGTGAGACGGTAGGGAAATGGGTGTTGAAGAATAATGCTGAAGCTGAAAACACGAACTGGATTCTTGCATACACGAAGCCGTGTCCTAAATGCAAGCGGTCGATTGAGAAGAATCATGGGTGTATGCACATGACTTGCAGGCAGCCTTGCGGTTATCAGTTTTGTTGGTTGTGTCTTGGCCCGTATAATGGACACACTACTGGAGCTTGTAATAGGTATACTAAAGATGGAGGTGCTGTTCCTGAGGCTGAAAAACAAAGAGAGTTGGCTAAAAAGGCGATTGAAAGATACACGCATTATTATGAACGGTGGGCTGCTAATGAAAAGTCAAGAAAGCAAGCACTTTTGGATTTGCATAAGATTGAAACTGTTGATATTAAAACCCTCAGTTTAAACTACTGTCAACCGGAGACACAGTTACAGTTTATTATTGATGCTTGGTTGCAGATAGTTGAGTGCAGGCGCGTGTTGAAGTGGACATACGCTTATGGATTTTATATACCTAGTCAAGAAGAAGCTAAAAAACGGTTTTTTGAGTATGTGCAGGGTGAGGCGGAGTCTGGTTTAGAAAGGCTTCATCTTTGTGCCGAGAAAGAATTGCAAACATATATCATAAACGAAGATGAAAACGCGACTGAAGAATGGTTTAATACTTTTAGGGTGAAGTTATCTGATTTGACTACTGTGACTCGGTCTTATTTTGAGAATCTGGTTAGGGCGTTGGAGAATGGTCTTTCGGATGTTGACTCGAACCAGACTCAAGCCATGGATGATTCGGACCAGGGTGGTTCAAGTAGCAAGGTTAGAGGGCGGGCGACTGGTGAGTCGTCGAGACGAGGGTCTGATGGTTCGAAGAGGCCGAGGATGATGACGAGGCGGCCCATGAATGATACACAGAGGCATGCGGCTTGGATGGCTGGTGAGTCTAGTAACGAGCAGCTGGGTGATCAAGACGGATAGATGAATGGTTTGCAGGGTGTTTGGTATAGTTATTTATAAGACTGAATAAGTATTTTTCTTTACTCTTAACTTTATAACTTCTTGTTTTGTGGGCAGTCTAATTGGTGTTTTATGTTTGTGTCTGTCTTATCGTATGATGCTTACCATTTTAGGTTACTGGTGTGTGCTTAAAACCAAACTAGCTAAAAGATCAGGTTATATATGCAAATAAAAATAAGTATGTGTACAAGTATATTACTATAGTTTGTGTACCAAATTTCTTGCAGAGTTCTGATTCATGAACAAATATAGTATCTGTTTCAAGGGCAGGGCGACTGTTTCATCTTCATCGTTATTTTTGTTTATGGTTTCTTCGTATAGTCATCTTCATTGTTATTTTTGTTTATGGTTTCTTCGTATTCTTTAAATGCAATCGTCATCCCAGAAGTTGGTTTCAGGAAAGGATTCAAGTTATATCCCAGAATTGAACATTGTTTGGTGTGCACATTGTTATAGTTACAGAATGAACATGATGGAAATATGAATAGATATATTCTTTCGATCCCAATCAAGATCTAATGTCTTTATCATGCCATAAGTTGTATAATAAAATGGCTTTCGTTTTCATGCCATGTCAGCCAACCTCTTCAAACTACATACATATACATAGACCTCCTTATGTTTCATTCATCTAAATAATAATACAAATTTCCTTGCATCAATAATTTCCTCAAAAGGATAAATTAAAAACTATTTTTTACACTCATACTATTCTATTTTAGTAATGATTTTATTAAGTGTTGATATAATGTTAACTATAATGATGTGTTTTAACTTGTTCAATTAAAACAATGCGTCAAAACTTGTTGGAATGATGTGTCTAAACCAATTACAACGGTAAACCAAACTATTACCGGATGCTTCCGAACACGCATGTACTATATAGACGCATATATTATCGCGTAAAATACATGTGCCATGTTATGAATCATTTTCAAGCGAAACCACCACTTTGCATATTTACCTCACCTCAATGTGGATACAGCGGTGAGGTCAAATTAGGGCCATTAGAGATAGCTAGGAATTGCTTTATTTATAAGTGAGTAAACAATTTCTAAATATTTAATGGTTCTTATTCAAATTCACCATGCCATACATGTGTTCAAACAAAACCCGTTTTAGACAATGAGAACCAAAACGTTGTGATGTTTTTATGATTAATTAAATTTCACATATAGTTAGTGGCGAAGCTTGGACATGCATGTCGAGGGGGCCTGACTCAATATATATAAAAAAATTCCTAGACTAGAGGTGGGCGGGCTCAAAATTTAGGTCGAAAACCGGTAAATTTATATCATGTATTAAAATTTTCGGCTGAAAAAGGATATATTTACACTGCCGAGCGGAAAAAAGGAAGCCGGACTCAAAATTTCGATCGGAAATGGATAAATTTACACTATGTATAAAAATTTTCAGGCAAAAAGTGGATGAATTTACACTACCGAGCAAAAAAACCGAGGGGGGCGGGCTCAAAATTTAGGTCGAAAACGGGTAAATTTACAATATGTATAAAAAATTTCGGCCGGAAAAGGATAACTATACACTACCGAGCGAAAAAACAGAGGGGGCCGGGGCCACCCTTGGCCCAAGTAAAGCTACGCCCCTGCATATAGTGTTGTAGTAATCGCAAATCGCTAGTCGGCGGGTGAATAGGTACTAGCGAGTAATCGGGATTAATCGGTGATTAATTGATGCCTAGTCAAAATTATTACAACCATAGTTTTTAGTATTGCATTCATCAGTATATATTTTTTTACATTAATTATTGAAAATATCACGTTTTATATAGAATATCTTGGTGTTTATTCATGTCTGTTAAATATATTATATAAGTGTGTATTCAGTTTGAAGTATACATATTTAGGAGAAAGTTAACGTACAAATTAAATTAATTTGCTAACTGTGAGAATCAAGCAGTGTAATAATATATAAAAGTGGTGTAATTATATAATTACATCATAGTGTGATTATAATTACACTATGTTGTATATATAATTACATTAGATTATCACAGTTAACAAGCTAATTTAATTTATATTTGATTCAAACCCGGTATGAGTTATTCTCATTTTTTATAAATTGATTTATTCAGTTTTCTTAATATTATTCTCAACACTTTTTGGTTCTATTTCTCAAGCCCAAATTTGTTTTTCACGGGCCGCTTTATTTTTTAATTATACTGCACCACATGAGCCCAAACGTCAAAGCATCCATCAACGTTTCAGCCCATCATTTTAAGCTTTGCTAATAATTTTATTTGGGCCAAAATAATTAAGAAATGGTTGCTTGTCCCTAGAGGTGTAAAAAAAACCCGAACCCGGAACCAGACCCGAAATAAAAACCCGGAACCGGTTTTTTTAATACCCGGGTTTTTAATACCCGAACCCGTACTGTACCCTACCTGTAGGGTACAGATAGGGTATGCATTTCGGCACTAAAACCCGAACCCGAACCGGACCCGATTTGTACCCGGTAATACCCAAAAACCCGAACTGGTTCCATACCTGGAACAGGGTTTTTCCAATACCCGCGGGTATTTCAAATACCCGATGTATACCCGAAAAATACCTTGAAAATACCCGAAAAATACCCCTAAAAAGTGCAACCTTTTAAAAAAATCTAATCTATACCCAGAAAAAAGCCCGAAAAAACCCACAAATATGGTTTTTCAATACTCGAAAATAGGGTATTCAAATACCCGGTTTTAGAATACCCGGTTCTGTACCCTACCCAAACCCGATGCATAGGGTATAGTTTTTAGAGTCAATACCCGAACCCGACCCGATTTTTACCAATACCCGATTTTCTAATACCCGATCATACCCGAACCCGGGTATTTGAAAAACCCGATTTGTGCACCTCTACTTGTCCCTAGTGGAATGCGGCGGGAACTGTATCTGTACAATGAAGGAAAAATAGAAAACCCGTGAGTTGAGGAGGTTATGTAACGAGAGTTTGGTTGGTATCACATTGGTACTACATTAAAAACTAGGGTTACCGTATCAAAAAGTATGATAATTAGTTTATTAAAGGGTTTTGATCAAATACAAATTAAATTAACGTATTAATTAACTATGATATAATTATATAATTCTCTACTTGATTCTCACGTGTAGCACGATAATTTAATCTATACATTAACTTTTCCCTTAAATGACACCTAGTAATATAATATTAACCCGTAACCTTTAAATCAAACATATAAAAAAATTGAACTTGTTTTATTTTAAATTTTTTACTTGTGATTGAAATTCTAATTAATTTCCAATCGCTTCTTTCAATATTGACAATGCGTTTTAAATGTATGGTCCTTTTGGGTAGACACGCTTATTCTCTCAAGTACCTTTCATTTTATTATATGGTCATCTCTTTTATGGGCAAACATTTTTAAAGTTATGTTTTTTTAATATTTGATTTAAGTTATTTGTTATTCTACTTTAAAAATCCATGCAGTTGTTTTAGTTACCCTAAAAAATTTAAATAGTTATAATAATTTATAAATGGGCTTTAATCACTCGTGTATTGTTTTTATGTTTGATGATTAATAGTACAAAACTACAAGTTACAAGTAGCTACAAAACTATTTATCATTTACTTATAACTTGTGCCTTGTGCGTTTGCACTATAAATCATTAGACATTAAAACGATAAACGAGTTAAGATAGATGTTCCCTTTTCTTTTTTTCTTTTTCTTATTGTGGTGTGAACTAGTCACCCTTTAATATAATTCCAATATGTTTTGTAGTATTTTCAATCAATAGTGCATAAAATGTCTGTATATCAAGTAAGGTCTACACTCCCTGCATAAATACTAAATACACATGTTATTACTTTTTCTTCATCCTAATACAAATTTTGGTCACCCATGATATTTGAACTCCCACCACATAAAAATGTTAAGCATTATCAAACATTTTGATATCGCTAGACCAAATGCCCTGTATTCAACACATGTTACTGTATAATATATAATAAATAACATGTAAATATATAACTTAATAAAATCATAATATAAATAAATAAATAATGTACATGGCGTTTTCATTTACTAATAAACATTTCAAAAGATGAAACAAGTGAAACATACTAACACGTAACACACAATTAGGGATTTTCGTATCAAAACATAATTACTCCATTATAATCCAAGAAAACAATGATTCAGAAACACCTAATTCATAAAAATATTAAATATAACTAAAAAGAAGTATGAATCGTTTTCAGTCTTTAACTGACCGTCTGGTCTGTTAATTAGGGAGCAAAAACATAAAAAAAGAACAAAAAGAGACAATTAGTATAATAAGGATTGTCCATTAATTATCAATCTGTTTTTAATTATTAGTGAAGCAACTCTACTCTAACTAGGACTGATCAGCTTTTCTAATTAATTTAGTAATTTATTGGTACAAATTTAATTAAGTGGCGGGCTGGTAATCAGTTTAGACGTGCATAGTGCATTATCTGCTTGTACTCGCATGTTACACACGAAGTAGGAGACCATTTGCTTTTCCATAATAATTATTTTGATAAAGGATACTAATCGGAAAGTGAAAAAACAAAAAAAACTACTCCGAAACTGAAAAAACCGAAAAATCGAATCGAAACAAAAGCTGACGGTTTGATTTATGTTTTTATAAAAATCGAAATTACGGTTTGGTTTTCGTTTTGCAAGTAACAAAACAAAAAAACGGAGCCAAACCGAATTTCTAGATTTTAAGTTATAAAATAACTTAATAAATATGTAACTCATATTTTCCCCAAATAATTAGTTTTTTAATAATTAACAATCGTCAGAAAGATGTTAATTATTGACAAAATTATTTAAACTAAAATTCATTATTTTCAGCTAAAAATTTTCAAGCTCAAATGACAATAACTGAAACCGAACCAAAACGGAACCAAAGCGAAAACCGAAAGTTATATCAAAGAGAAAGCCGAACGGTTTCAAAATCCTAAAACCGAAGTTTCGGTTTTAATTTGGTTTTTAGCACAAAACCAACTCAAACCAAATCATGCACACCATTGAAGGAAAGAATAAGGTTTCAGTGTTTTCCTTCTAAAATAACCATGATAACCTATTTGGTAAGTTATTTTTTCAAAATATTGTATCATTAATATATTTTGTAATACCTGTCAGTTGCCTGCACGATGCAGTGGTGTATGCGCAAACGCAACCAGTGGTAGTACGTTTATAACCTCGCAACGGTATGTGCGTAACCCGAAGGTGATATGCATTTAACGTGACTTCGGATGTGTAACCAGTGCCAGTAAGCACGCCACATAATGCCTATACGCGAGCAACCCGATATGTATAAACAATATCATCCACGTAATTGATGTCTGAACGCGCGTAACTGGTGGCGACAAGCAAGAAGCAAAGATGAAATATACAGTAGTTTCAAAACCCAGTCCGTTTTGACGGACATGTTCCGACTCGAAAATGTTTTAACCCGAAGCCCGATTTGACATGAACCCTCTCGATCTAAAGTCTAAATTCATCCCAACATGAACTAAAGTAACCCTTTTTGTATTAACCTGTTAACCCGTTCCAACACCATTAGCCGAACATGCTCAACCCGTTGTCGGTAACATGTTAGTTTTTTAAAAATTAATTAACTATTGCAATATTATACTCAAATTAAAGAGAACAAAATGCTCATTTTTATGATATAATTTTTTAGAAAAAATATTAGCATGTGAAAAAGTTACGGCCCTTAAAAACCGTTGGGTAGGTGGTTTACAATTAGGGGGGAAATGTGTAACTATATAATATATTAACAAAACTTTATTGAAGGTGAGGGAACATTATTGTATTTAAATTTTAGAATAAACAATGACTATTTTACCTCTAAATTTTTAAAATTATATGCATTAACACTTGTACTATATACAACAAGAGTGGTACCTCTTAAAATTTAAGAGGTCACTCACTCTTATATTATATATAGTATAGATATAGATAATCATTTTCTCGTCTTTAATTTTAAGACCATATGCAAGTTGTATATAACTATAATCCTATAACTAATGGATGGTTACGATATGTCATATGTGATCGATTTGATACAACACAAATATATAAAAACTTCAAGATATGTCACGAGTGACATGACCAAACAATAACCAAAAATCTTAACCGTTCCAATCCACAAACAATATAGCCAAGACGTAATACAATGTTGACATGAATTGTTATACAATATTAACACAAATCAGTAAATTGAGGTGTAATATATAATTATATATAGTTAACAGGCATGATAAGGTTAACCATGCATCATGTGATGACGTTGATAACCAAAAAACAAAGGTACACACACCAATTGGCTATTGAGTGCTATGTGTCTTGTGTCCAAGGCTGGATGAAAAACTACTATCGAGCCGGTAGTCTTACCGGAAGCAGTCTCTCTATTTCTACGGGGTAGATGTAAGGTTGTCTGCATGTTACCCTTGCCAGGCCTTGTTAGGATTAAACGCACACACGGACCGAACAGACACGCGAAAGCAATAAACGAACACGAGGGTTTAACGTGGTTCGGTCTAAACTGACCTACGTCCACGGGTGGCAACTAGGTATTTCTTTTATCGAGTGACAAATAATTACAAGTACATAGCGTGGTTTATATAGAGACTGAACAAGGGTTTATAACTTATCAAACAGGACATCTAAACTGGGCCGGGCTTTGGTCTGGCCACCCTACACCCGTCTGCCCTTTGGACTTCAAATAATAAACCGGGCCAACAAGGCCTGCGAACCCAACAGACCCTACCAAGGTTTTGCTATTAGTGAGATTTACTAAGTATGATGACGATGACGATGACGACGATGGTGATTGGACAATGAAACCGTCAAGTTTCAAGGTATCTTATAGTAAAAGTTATTACGGTAAGATCCTCTCATGCTTATAGCACTTATATATGCTAGTGAAAGAGTTCCTAGCGTTTCTTCTATATTAGACCTTGTAAATAGTCTGTCTTCAATTTTTTTCTCCGCCATATTTTTTTTCTTCTAGCGAATGTTTATTTTTTATATGGTAGAGTTTAGATATATACTTTATGTTGTCAGAATTATCCATAGATTTCGTGAAATCGATTATTTCATTTTCAATGTTTCAATGTGTTTGCAAGAAGTGTGTATCTTGAAATTATGTTTTTAAATATCTTAGTAATCCACATTTGTTATACTTTTCAATGGGTTTATTTAAGTTTCTCACGAAACCATCCACATTATTTTCAAATATTTATGTAAGTATAAAATAATACATAACATTCATATACAAATCGATTGAAGTAATATTATTATAGATCATACATCTTGAGATAGTTAGGTATGAATGAGGCCAAAATTTATACATAGGTCCTATTCAGTGATTATACGATTTTGATTAAGAGCAATCACTTCATTATTGAGTAATCATTTAATAAATAATAATGCCAATGTAATTATGTTACTTAAGCCCTAATTATACTTGATGCATGGTATATGGTTTTTATTTAAACAAATGATTTTTTAGATTAAGATGTTAGTCAGTTTGGGCTTTGATTTAATTTTGAGCGATGAAAAGATTTGATTGTGATGAATCTAATGATATTTACGAGTTTTTGTTATATTTTAATGAAATTTAAGTTTATGTGCTTTAGAGTTACTGAAAATGATTATTGATTCAAGCAGGGTCTCGTTTGTTTCATTTAATTAAATGAACTAACATACACACGCATGTTATGTTTATTCATTTGTGTTCATGTCATGTGTGGATGTAGTACTCAACATCAAGATAACGAAAGATTTTTGACCATCGTGCAATGGGGTGAAAGTGCAAGACGGGTTGTTCCCTTATGAGATTGGAAGGCCGGTTTTGGGTGTGAATCTCCTTGGGGGCGCTGTTAGTCAAGATGCGGGGTTTATTAGTAACCTGGCCGTGAAAATGGCACCCTGTGTTATAGATCTAATGAGTTGTCTCCCACATCTGCGAGATCCCTTATGCGAGATCCTTCTACTTTGTTCTTGTATGGGAGTCACAAAGCTGTTGTTCGGTCTCAAAACGTGCCAACCAATATATGTAGGGGAAATCATTTCTGTTTTTGACAATGGTATACGAGGGTGGGGGGCATCGAGGATATTGCGGTTTGTGGAGGTCTTTTCCATGGGGATTTTCAATGGAGGCTGGCATCGGTTCCGACAGAGTTTGGGGCTTTGGGTTTGTGTTCAATTGAAGATGTGTCTACATATGCTTTTGTGGCATTGAGTGCACAATCTTGAAGTTTGCAGGACTAAGTTCTTCAAGGTTGTGGCATTGACAGGCTTGATTCTGATATGGGCATGCGATGGATCGCTTACGCATGTCTCTTCCCGATTTTGATCTTAGAGCTTTCTCTAACAAAGAACCCCCCCCCCCATGCCAAACATACTTTGGCGAGCGCATTGTTTAGTGAAAATAGTCCAAATCTTTGGAGTAAAGTTTGATCTAGCCCCTCGCCCAAAAGCGATGTTTGAATGTCTTCGCGCTCAGGATTTCCTGAAGGTCGTCCCCCATGAAGGCCTGGACCAGCATATGTCGGCTTTCGAGTACCAAGTTATACTTAAGTATCAGCTAATGATCCTTCTATATTCACCTGATGAGCTATACCTAGTTTGCCGCACGACTTGTTTGGATTCTTTTGAAAGGCATGTTGTCCATTGCAAGAAGTTTCCCAGATTTGAATATAGACATGATTTGGTCAGAGATGTTTAATACGATGTTCTTAAATAGCATGAACATCTACTAAAAATGAGGTCATCGTGAACTTTTTGACGGATCCTCTTGAAGGAAGGTTTATGTAACATCGTAAAAATTTTGGATCAAAGTTGCCAAGTTTTAAACTCCGAGGACCAAAATGAAAATTTTGTTTCTGAGTCAATCGCGATATGCGACGGCTTAGACCTAACGTCATTGCGTATCGCGATGACGTGGTCTGACACAGGGACACCTGTCCCGCCACGTGTCCCCACGTGGCACAAAGTCTGCCACGTGGTACCGCGTCCGCCACGTGGCAGGCCTATGGGTGACTCAGCTCACCTACATCGCGATACGTGACGGCGTGATCAAAGGACCATCGCGTATCGCGATGGGTCCCCTGATTTTGCCTATAAATAGTGGGCTCAAGCTTCTCACTCCTCACACTAGCTTTCACACAGCTTTCTCTCTCTAAACCTCGACAAACGTGCCACGCCGTTACCTCGTAATTTGTGCCAATAAAACAATGATACCCCGAAGTACTGACGAAATTATCTTGAAGTTTGTGCCAACAAGAAGACGAGCTGACAATTGTAACACATCACCTTTGGGTAGAAGTGTGACAATTATTTTAATTATGCATGAGCTTGTTTTGCTAGATAAAAGTGTAACACATCACCTTTGGTAGAAGTGAGACATTTGTATCATCTTAGGCAAAACTAACAAAAACTTTTAATTAGACTTAATTGATATGGTAAATGTAACAAATCACCTTTGGGCAGAAGTGATACATCAAAAGTTCATTCAAGTTAAGCCTTCTTAGATTTGTTAAAAAAATTTATAATATTTAACAATTTACAAAATTATTTAGTTAATAGCAAATCATTAAAGTTCTCGAAAAATTAGTTCTTGGAAAATTGAGTTTCCAAAAATTTTTGAGTTTCCGAGAATCTTAATAGGTTTACTGGTGTCACACCCCGACTTACGGCCTAGACGTGTGACCAATAATTGGTACATGTTTTGAAAATATATCAGAGTTTTAGCGGAAGTCTTTAGTTTATAATAAAATATTAATTTATATTTTGTAACATTAGTTTATTTGTAAAATCTTTATTTATAACAATAATAATATTTGATTTATTAGAAAGCTTTCGAATAATAAATATTCGAGAGTTTGATTTGTAAACCTCGTTTGATTTATAAAACTTGTTTAAATATTGTTTGCAATATTTTAATAATTTTAAAACCGAGCCATCTCTACCTTGCGAGCGTCTATCTTCTTGAATGGCTCTAATTCCTTGCTACATGTACTAACTTTTATTTCCTGTAATCATGGGTGGGGGGGGGGGGATACGTCAGCGATATGCTGGTGAATCGTTGACTCTAAAAACATTTTATAAATCTTTCTTTGACTGACAAGATAGTTTTCATGAAACAACCTCAGCAGAAACATCTATTATTTCTGGGATTGTGCCACTGCCATACACACACAATTACGGTTCTTCGGGAACTGACACCCTTTGGAGAACTTTTATTATGACCTCTAGTCTGCGGCCACGTACCCTTGACTGATAGACTAGATTGATTATGTTTGGATCCAGACACATGTGTACTCGGTCTGAGTTGCTTTTATTTTCTATCGTGTATTTTATTAGGGATCACGTAATCCCATAAATCTTTATTTGTCTGTCTTTGTTTAAGATAAACAACCCGTTTATCTTAACTGAAGAAGGTTTAACGTATTCACCTGTGACTGTCTGTTCTAAATGATGTGGTGATCTCGTTTGAAAACCTTTGTGAATGAATGATTGATTGATTGAATGATTGACCTATAACAAAATAGGTTTATGTAAATACCCGGATCGTCTTTTAATCCGGCTATAGACCTTTAGTCTGGTTTTGATAACTTAAACCTTGATTGATCTTTTGTTTGAATGAAATATTTTTGATATGAAATCTTTCTTTATATTTGCTAACTATTTGTTATGTTTCTTCTTCAAGAAGAAATGTATATGTTATGTTTCTTCTTCAAGAAGAAACATAAATTATCTCTATCCTTTGTTAATATCTTATGTTTCTTAATAATGAAAAAATAATGTACTAACTATATCCGCATTTAAAAATTATATCTTTCTTAAAGAAACATTATTTTAATTTATTCATTGTATTTTATAATTCTTTGATCAAGGTCTAGGCTATACCCGCGACTAGGGTCTAAGCCTTTGGAATAATAATATTTTATTTGGGCAGAACACCTACCTTGCTTACCTTATTATTTTCTAGATTCTCGGGCAGCACTTCGACGCTTGCACGTACTTTGAGAATGTTGATCAACAACTCCTCGGCACGTACATCGAGGCAACGTTCGGGGGTCGCTGGGTCGTGCACGTACTTCGAGGCAGAATGTCGGGTCGTCTCGTGTTGGCACGGTTTACGAGATCGTCACGCGTTACAAGGTCGGTACGCAAAACGAGGTGCGCTGGTCGTCGGGATTGTCGGTACGAACTTCGAGGTGTCGTCGATATATGGTGCGAATTACGAGGTTATTATTTGTCGGGTCGCGACACGGAAACCGAGGTAGAGAGAAAATAATTTTAGAGAGAGAAAGTATTTCTAGAGAGAGAGAGTGAGGTGGTGTGAGAAGAATGAGCCATGAAACCTCCCATTTATAGCTAAAATGTGGTTCCATCGCGATACGCGATGGAACCTTTCTTTTGGTCATCGCATATCGCGATGACACGTGTTACTCAGAGTCTGCCACGTGTTGACACGTGGCGGACACGTGCCACTTTCTTAAACACCCTTTGCCACGTGTTGACACGTGGCATACACGTGTCATTTTCTAAGACGCTTTCTGCCACGGGTTGACATGTGGCGTACACGTGTCACTTTCCTATTATCCTAGTCATCGCGTATCGCGATGGCTTAATGTCTTGGATCTTAGCGTATCGCGACGCCGCCCTTTTTAGATTTCTGTAACGTTCCCATCGCGTATCGCAATGTCTTCTTGGCTATGCCCATCGCGTATCGCGATGGTTAATAAATCAAAATTTTTCATTTTTAATCCTTTTTCATCTATTAACTTGTCATATTTGGATCAAAATTTTGGGGTTGTTACAACGGGTTTCTGAGGGTTATGGGTTATGGTCGGTAAAGTAGTTAGAAACCCATACACTGACTTGAAAACCCGTAGACTAATCCATGTATTAATTTAACTTGTAAACAACAAAGAAGGAATGTATGAATTTATTTAAGGGTTATGATTTTCAAATATTGAGGTATTTTAGTTTATCCAAGTCTATTGATAAAATAATACTACCAATTAATAAGAATAATAATAATAGTTTTAACTTTAGAATTTTAGGATTAGTCTGCGGATATAACAATAATAATTATAATAATAATAGTTTAAATTTAAATCATGATTTATATTATTTCAAATCTAGGATTACGAAATCACATAGTAATAATTTAAGAAAATTTATATCGACAAAATCATATAATAATAATAATTTATGGAAAACAAAATCACAATCTTGATTTATCCTAAAATTTAAGAAAACTTAATACCAAATTATGTGATTTTTTCATCAAAATTAGGATGAAAATTTTGAACAACTTTATGAACATAAGAAAAAAACATAACATGAAAATTAGGGTTTATCATGTTTTAATCAATGTCTTTCAATTTAGATCCAAATTTATGGAAAACATAACGAATTGATTAATCAACATCGCTCTGATACCACATGTTGATCACTTCTTCATGTAAGCAATAGAAAACATGCTAAATATTAAACCTATGAACCTGTTTAACAGTGTTTGAGAACTACCCTCAATACATGTGTGACTGTGAGACTTTATGAAACGAGATGCTTACCGTTCATATTTTTTAACGATTTAAGTTTGACTTAGGGGCTGTTTGTTTACATCTGAATGGAACCATTCAGATGTATACATCTGATTCATTCATACTTCAGACTGTTTGGTTTCAAACAGAAAAACATCTGAATGGTTAAAGTTAGGTTTGAATCATTCAAACTTATTGTTGTTGCTGAATGGGACAGAAGCTCATTCAGATCTGACTCATTCAGATCTGAATGAACCAAACAACCTCTTACTCAAAACACTATCAATAAAGAAACTCATCATTCCGCCGTTATGTGAAAACCCCTTTAAGTCTCGCTAAATTTAAATATGTTTCTTTCTTTCTGTTTTCTATTACTTTTTCCTTTTTATTAATTACCATAAAATTACTAAGAGGACTTTTTTTTTAATAAATCAATGAATATCTGATCTTTTAATCGACTAAATTCACCAATTTTCCATTACTTCAATTTGGGTATCTACTTCTTTTTCATGAATTATATGATGAATAAAACGTGAAAAATAGAAGGATGAGACGAGCACCTAACTTGTCCAAATGATTAATTCGTTAACAAGTTTAGAAACACTTTTTTTTAACGACCAATAAATAAAGTCCGGCTACCCGGGATAACTAAATTGCAATAGGACGCCCCATACGCCTCTGATCGCAGACAATGCTATGTACCCAAGTCCATCATCTCCTGTTCAGAGAAAACATGCCTACCGAATGCCTACTGCGATAAAACCCGGTTGAAATCATATTCAAACTTGAGACCTTGCAGTCTTCACTTCAAATCTTCATGTCCCTCCAATACCAGTTGAAATAAAGCTCATTGACGGAAGATGGAATTGGTGAAAACCTTTTACATTTTTCTTAACTAAAATAAATTGAATTAGTTTTTCTTAATCCAAAATCCAAATTTTATTTTATTTTGCAAATATAGGATGAAGCCGAACAAACACAGAAAGAGCATACAACAGATTACAGAACATGCCATTCAATTCCAGTCTTCTTTTTCATCCAAAAGCTTTCTTGCTTATTCTTTTCTCTTCCCCGAGTATTTACTCATCAATTATAGAGTCACATCCTACTTCGATTGTCAGGAGCTGTAAGAGGGTCCCATCCCTACGAGATGAAATTAATTTGTGCCAAGGAAGGTTAATATCATGATTTGGCGCTTGCTCCTAGATCATCTCTCGACTAGATTGGGTAGTAAAGGATTCGATATTCCTTCTATCTTATATGCCCAATGCGTTTGAATTCGGTGGAAGTTTTGGATCACATTTTTGGAGGGTGCCATCTTGCTTGAAAGATTTGGAATGCTATTGGTTATTGGCTGGAGGTGGTTCTTCAAGGTGATAAAGAGCCTAAAAGTATTTTAGACTGGTTGAGTTCGTCGGGATGGGTGAAAAAGAAATAAGATGTTATTGAGGTGATTATCCATACGACGTGGTGGATTATTTGAAGAGCTCGGGATGAAATTATTTTTAGTCAGCCCAATGACAACAAAGACACTCAATATGATTCAATTGTTTCGGTTTCGTATTTGTGGTTGTCATCTCGTAATTGTAAGTTTATTTGAACTAGGTAGCGTGGCTTAAAATCCCATTACTTAGCATGTAATTTTTGTTTTGTCCACGTTTACGTTTTCTTTCCGGATGGGGTTTTTATTTCAAGCTTGCTTTAAAAAAAATTGATTGCTATTAGCTTATCAGTTAGTTAATGGCAATGAAATGTACCTATAACCTAATGGTCTAGTGATTCAGCATTTACCCTTTTACAACTAACATAGTTAGTTCAAATCCTTGAAAATACAAGGTTAAATAGTTTGTGGAATTGTGGGTGAAAATAAATTAACTTGCCGTTTAAAAAAATAAGAATAAAAGGTCAACTGTATGTTCATTGTCACTATTTTCATAAATGGTCCCAAAAACATATCTATTTCTAAGCAAGTTATGTGAAATAATTTAAATGGGTCTAAGAGCATTCACAACATCTCTTCTAAAAATATGTATGTGTATTCTCTGTATTTTATGAAGGAGAAAAAAATTATTATTTATGAGCAAATTCGAATAAATACTGTTCAACCATCTGTAATTTTCTAATATCTTTTGAAAATGGTTATTAGTGAATTAGATAGAAAAAATAATGAAAAAATATACAAAAAATATTATTTAATTAAAAATAAGAGAGAAAATATAGTTATTTTCTAGTGAATTATAAAGATATAGATAGAAGATATGACGAGAATGCTCTAATTTAATTATTTAATGAATCGAAGTGCTATACATAAAATTTTAATCCTATAAAATATACTTTTCATTGTTAGGCTATGTCGTGGGATTACTAGCAAGAGTTAGTTATTCACTCCACGTCACATGCACAAAAAATAACTAGTCATTCATTAATTTACGCGTTGTGGGTTAACTATGTATATATATTTAAAAAAAAGAAGAACAAAACAAAAAAATATAAGAATTTATGATTGGTTGTTAGTGAGATAGATCCCCTAATAATCTGTGTTGGCGTCGTTACAGGGATGGCGATGGTGGCCATGGCCACTCTATGTTAAGCCCGTGGGGGTGTGGAGGCGTTGTCTTGCCCACATGACATGGATTGTGCCTCCACAACAAATAACCTTATAAATACTATACATTACTAGCATATTCATAAACGGTCCTAAAAACATAATATACTTTTAAGAATAAATTATGTGAAATTTTTGTTTTTAACCTCTATTTGTCACGATGAATTTAAAATCTCACCATTTAAAAAGGTAAAAATTATCCAAACACTTAGATAACATTAGGTCAAATGATGTATTTTTTTTTTAGTAATAATCAAAATGGGTCTTAAATTTTATTCTTATATATTATACTTTTCATTGCTCATGGACGTTAAAAATTGAATAGTTAGTTTACTTTAGTTTATTATGACACTTGTTCCATGTAATTTCGAAACCACAAAAACCAAAAATAGTGGTTACAACTTACAAGCAAAAGGGACAGTGAAGAAACGTGGATCTACTCACTGGTAGCAGATCTACTTTCCTCGGGTGTGATTATACTATTTCACCGATGATTCTTCTGGATCAGTGTTCTTCCACCTACAAAATGAACAACGCCGTTACTTACCCCTCAGAAAGGGACAGAGGGGTCCTCTTTGGGGTAACCCTCCGGCGTGAGAATAAGTATGTGTAGGAGAAGATAATAATGTGAGAGTGAGGGAATTGGGAGAGTATTGCTTAATAGCTGAATACTGTATGTTACTCTGTATGATTGTGTGATTGAATATGCTTCAATGTGAATCAATGTGTCTGTAACTGTCAATGATTGAGTATGAATGTGTCCATCAAAGTGGAGTTGATGCTGTATTTATAGTGCTAGGGTTTCCACTGATTAGGCTCAACCTCGTTGGCCTCCTCCAATCGCACTGCGCCACGTGTCCTCTGGGACACCTGGCGCTTTCTCGTTGGTTGTAATCACGTGGTAGCACATGTGTCATGCTGAGTTGTCGACCTTTCATTTGGCAGCTGTCAACATCAGCATATTCTTATTCCTTAAAAAGATGCCTTCTGGAAGGTTGTCTGACGTGCACAATCAAGGTTGCCCTAATCCTGATTTGGATAAGGACGAGGTCGATTATGTGCATGTGTGATATGCGCCCATCCTGAGGATGCGCGAGGTCTTCTCTTTATTCTCACGCGCAGATATTTCATGCGCAGATGTGATATGCACGAGCATGTGATATGCGCCGCGCGCTGGTGCGCCGCGCGCATATGTGATGCGCGAGCATATGTGTGCCTGGGCAGATGTGATATGCACGAGCATGTGATATGCGCCGCGCGCATATGTGATGCGCGAGCATATGTGTGCCTGGGCATATGATGCCTGAGCATGTTTTGTATGCGCCATGCGCATAGGTTTTGGCTTTGTGCCTTCATAATGTGTTTATCTTGTGGGTTGACCCGCCTTGCTCGGTGTTGAGGCGGGTACATACCTCTTCAAGCCCCCCCAGTCTAATGTGTGTCTTATCTCGCGCGAGCGCGGTAAGATAGATATTAGACTTACTGATTTGGTCTTTTAAAGGGGTTTTGTCGTTTTCTTGGTTGTTTTCATGGTTGCGCGAAGTTCTATCCATTTGGTTGAAACGAAGGGTCCAAACACATGGTTGGTTGGTGGTGTCGTGCGCCGTAAACGTGTCAGACGTTTCGTGTGCTCGAGGTGCTACAGTTGCCTTTCATGTCCCCTCGCACAGCTGTCTGGAACACGTGTCGCGCTCTCATTGGTTTGCACCTGCGAGTGGGGGCGCGTCTCTGCTCCGTGGCAGGTCCGTTACGTTTTTATGTCCCCTCAACAGTGTTTGGGACACGTGCCGCGCCCTCGTTGGCTTACACATGCGAGTGGGGGCGCGTGAAATCCCATCAGTTACCACTTTTCTCTCTCCTGGGCCTATAAAAGCAGGTCCTTAGGAAATTTTTTATCTTCATCTTCATTGTTACTAATTTTCAAATTTCTGTCTTTCATATTCTGAATTGAGTGTTTTCATCGTTTCGAAACTTCGATTATCTGCTGCTGCAGTTGTATGTCTGATAGTTCAGACTCGTCTAGCCCCTCAATCACCTCTATTGCCTCTCGAAGACGCCGTGTGAAATCTGTGGTAATGTCGACATTGAAGCAAAAGGGGAAGGGGAAGAGGGTTGTTGAGACCACATCGGAGGAAGTAGGGAGGACCAAGGCCACGAAAAGGTGGAATGAAATCCCCTGCAAATTGAGGCAGGTCGATCTCGACAGCCTCATCGCCTCTCAGGGTTTTCCCACCCTGTTTGGCTGCATGTTGCCTGGGGCCGGGCAAACGGCGGCGGACCCGCCTGCCGGCTATATTTCATTGTACACCCATTTTTTCACCCACTGCAACCTTCGTCTTCCGATGACAAGGTTTGTAGGCGCGGTGTTACGTTTTTTCGGGATTCATATATCCCAAGTCCATCCGTTTGGACTTGTGCGCATGACTCATTTCGAGTTCATGTGCAAATCACAGCGCGAGGAGCCCACCCCTCGTCGCTTTCAATTTTTTTACAAGCCCAAGATCCAAGATTCTTGGATCTCCTTTATTCCTCGCAGTCAGAAGGTTAAGTGCTCCACTGTTTCATTCAAGAGCCTTCATGACTGGTCTGAGAGGTTCTTTTACATTAGGGCTGGTGTAATCCCCATCCGCATGACGATGCGCGCGATCGATTCTGCGCCCGCGGATGCGGATGTTATTAAGAACCCAACCGGCGCTTGGGTTAAGAAACTGACCACCGAACCATCCCCCGCCAAGAAAATTCGCGAGGAGGCGCTGGTTGGGGTCGGCATGAGTAAGCTGTGGACCGACAGCGCACTTGTGCCCGTTATCCAAGTCGACGGGTTGTGTAAGTTTATTTCATTGCTTTATTTCTTTTTCTGCGCGAACATAATTCTTTTTCTGATATCAGTTGACTTGTTTTTGCGCAGTCACCAAGGATTATATCCACGCCGCTTATGATGATCAAGTGGAGGGTGGCTCCGTCGCGCTTGGCGCTGGGGAGGTTGGTTTCCCAGATCGCTTCGATGACATGTTCATCCCAGTGGATCTGGAATTTGACTTTGATGGCGACGCGCCTGGTAAGTCTTCACACTTATGTTTATTCCTTGAGAATACCAAATTTTGCTAACACTTGTGTTACATGTATTGTAGATGCGCTGGAGAACTACGAGCTGGAGCTCGCGGAGGAGGAGGAGGAGGAGGAGGAGGAAGAGGAGGCGCCCCTACTAAAGCGCAAAGCTAAGGGGAAATCAGGCGCAGGGGGCAGTAAGAGACAAAAGAAAGATGACACCCCTATCGCTCATCCCCATGCTCAAACGAAGGGACCTAAGGAAACCCAGGTGTTTACCACCATGGGCTCTTTAGCTTCCCTGCCTGTGAAAGTGGGCAGACCTCCTGTCCACTTGAGGTATGGTGGCGTCACCTCCTCCGTTCGCGCGGCTGAAGAGAGAAGCAGTGCCGCGCCTGTGACAGGTATACGTTGCTTATCTTCATCTGATTGAATTATTATTAAACCTTTGCTCCTTTTAATGTTTGCAGGACCGGCGACGGTTGCAGATCAGCCGCAGGCGCCACAAGGTGCTGAGGCTGCGCCGGGGTCTGCTTCGAAGTCCCCCGTTCTACCCTCTGAGAAGGGTAGAATGAACTTTATGGCGATGTTCGCCGCGCGAACAGAATTGCGCCAAGGTATGTTTTGCACATTTGTCTTCTGAATTTTTTTCATTTGGATTTAGTCGTAAACCAATTTTCCTTGTTGGTTTGTTCATAGGAGTTGTAGCTGGCGTACAAGTTGCCGGTGACACTCCTGGCGCCGTTGGCGGCGCCGCTGGTTCTGGTCCTGCTCCTGCTAGTGGTGATTCTCCCCTTATTGGGGTTACAAAGGAGCAGGAAGCCGTATTGCGCGTGGAACTGGCGGCGTCGAGACCTCCCTCGCCTCCTCCTACGCGCAGCCCTCTCCGCGAGGCTGGTTTGGAGCCCCCCAGGTCGCAGGAGAAGAGGCCTATTCAAGAAGATGAGGAGGATGAGGGGGCTCAAGCTGAGGACTCCTTGGGAGACCGCGCCAGCCCTGCGATGCCACAAGTCTTCGCAGCGCATACTTCTGGTGGGGCTGGCGCTGACTTTTCTGCTTCATCCCCGCAGGTATGTTTTAATTTGTTGCTCTGCTGCGCGTACCTCCATATAAGTATGTTTATGACTTAGAACATTTCTTGTGTTTTGCAGGAAGGTGACCACGTTTATCGCCCGAGATGGAATATTAATGAAGACAGTTCCTTCCAATCCATGGGCGTATGCGAGGACTTCTGGGCTCATGCCGTGCCTCCTACTGAAAGGAGGTATCAGGAGGAGCGCACCCGCGCTGACTTGCTCAACGATCACATTTTCGCTGGGTCAGCTTTCTTTGCTGCCTCCCAAGAGCTTCACCGCGATTATATTAAAGTACGCGATGCTCTTGTAGCAGCCCATCAAGAGGCTAAGGTGGCTGCCTGGAACCTTTCTGATGCTCGCGCACGAGCTGAGAAACTCCAGGCGGAGCTCAGCGAAAATAGAGCAAGTGCCAACACCGCCTTTATTAAGCGCGGGCAGAAGCTCAAGGCTGCGCGGGAGAAGCAGCAGGTGGCGGAGGCCGAAGTTGCCAAGTACGCGCGGAGAGTGCGTATCTTGGAACAGCAGGCTGAAGCGCGTGACCAAGCTATCGTCCAGAGTATCACTGAGAAATCATCACTGGAGAGTGAGGTCGCGCGCCTGAAGAAGGAGTTGGCGGCCGCGCAGGCCGATAGAGATGAGGCCTTGGCGACGGCAGCGTCCAGCCAGGAAGCACTTGATGCTGCGCAGGCGGAGAAAGAAGAAATTTTGGCGGCAGCAGCGTCTGATAAAGAGGAGCTAAAAAAGACCAAGGAAACTTTTGAGTTATTAAACTCACAGGTTCCTGCCCTCGAGACGTCTGTTGCTGGCCTCGCGCAGGATCGCCAATGGCTGGTGTCACAGGGCATGACTCGTTGCGCTTTGGCGATGAAATATTCCGCCGAGTTTCAGGCCCTTGTGATGGACTGCAATGCTGCCGCGCGCTTGGTGGGTCGAGCTGAAGGGTTTACGGATGGGTATGAATATGGCATGTTGAAGAAGAACCCATCCGAGTACCCATACAAGAGCGACGCGGCCTGCGCGGACATGGCTGCTGTGGGGGAGAAGTATATGAATACTCCCATCCCCATCCTTATGCAGGTACCTCGACCTTAATGAGTTTGTCTTGATTAATTTTCCAAGTGTTTTGTACTCAATACTTTTCTAATGATTTGCAGATAGCTGCGCTTGCTGACCAGCCCGACCTCGGCGCGCTAAAGAAGTTGCTCGATGAATGCGAGAGGGCTGGTGGCGATGATGGTGGCGCGGGGGATGTTGCCCCTGCCAGCGGCTCTGGCGCGGCGAAAGAATCTGCTCCTGACACCGTCGTGATAGAAGACTCCATTGAGGAGGAAGAACTTGACTATGGTCAGTTCGGAGATGAGGAGCGGGCCGCGCCGGATGCTGAGGGAGATGATGAGGGTGATGAAGTGGCTGACGTCGACGTGGAGACCTGAGAAGCCCTTCATCTTTCTATTTTTTTTTTTTTTTTTTATACTTGTAATTTGTAACCCATCATACTTGTAAATTTCAATGCTATGGAATGAAACTTGTTTTCCCTTTTTCACATCTTGCGCATTTCCATTCATCTCTTCATGTTTGCTTGTATAGATATAAGATATGCTTGCACGTTAAAATAAGAACAAGGTTGTAAGGAAATTATTCACTTAACCATAGTCCTATTTTGTAAGTGGTTTCGCAGTATCTTGTTTATGCTGACATGCGCGATATCTTTTCTCAATTCCTTTTTTGCGCGTCGAGGTCGCGCGGTTTTAATATGGAAGTATGAGTTTTAGCCATTACATGTCAGCATGTGTTACTCAGATATCCACTATGATTCCGCGCGCGACCTCGACCTGAGACCTTAACAACTATGATATGGCATGTACTTTGCCTTAGTTGTGTTTAAGGATTTTTATGATCAGGCTGCGCGGGATGTAAGATGGATGTTTGTGAGTGTTTTGAGCTAAGGCTCTTTGTTTTGGGCTAAGGCCCTGACGTTTTTAGAGTTAAGACTCATTAACGTGTTTGAGCTAAGGCTCGTAGGTTTGGGCTAAGGCCCTGACGTTTTAGAGTTAAGACTCGTTAACGCGTTTGAGCTAAGGCTCGCGCATGTATGTTTTACTTCGTTTTATTTCGTTTTGAAGTCAATATAGTGTTGTCATATTGCTCCAAATTAATAAAGGAAGTGTGAAACATGTATGCAAAGGTAATAGAACAAATATTGAAAGATAGCGCGAATCATCATTCATGATGGCTTAAAAGCCTTGATTACATATTTGAACTTTTACATGAAGCATTTTCTAAGTTGTGCCGCGTTCCACGCGCGCGGTATCTTTTTTCCATTCAAATCTTTTAAAGTGTACGCGCCTTTCCCCAAATCTTCTAAAATTTGATAAGGTCCCTCCCAAATGGGGGACATTTTTCCTGTGGGTATTGCGCGGCTAGCTTCATTGTTTCGAAGGACAAAATCATTTTTCTTGAAGTGGCACTCTTTAACGCGCTGATTATAATATTTTTCCAGCTTTTTCTTGTATCTGGCTTCATTGATGATAGCCGCTTCTCTGCGCCCTTCAAGCAAGTTAAGGTCCAATCTTCTTTCGCGCTCGTTATCAGTCTTGCTCATCATGAGTACCCTATGGGATGGGCATCCAATTTTTGCTGGGATCATAGCCTCTGTCCCATAGGTTAGGCTGAACGGGGATTCGCCATTGCTAGTTTTGCTTAATGTCCTGTGCGCCCACAGGACATTAGGTAACTCTTCGACCCAAGAATGGGATTCTCCCTCCAACCTTTTCTTCAACCCATTTAACAAACTTTGATTCGCGCGCTCCACTTGGCCATTCCCCTGAGGGTGGTAGACCGAAGTGAAGATTTGGTTGATGTGCAATTCTTTGAGCCAGCTGGATATCTTCCTGTCAGTGAATTGTTTGCCATTGTCGCTCACAATTTCCATAGGAAGGCCAAAACGGCAAATGATGTGGCTCCAGATAAATTGCTTCATCGCCTCAGCTGTGATTTTTGCTAGTGGCTTGGCCTCAACCCATTTTGTGAAATAGTCTATCGCCACTACCAAAAATTTCACTCGCCCTTGCGCTTGCGGCAGGGGCCCCACAATATCAATGGCCCATTTGTGGAAAGGCCATGCAGAGGTCACCGGAATCAAGTTGTTCTTTGGCCGCATGGTGTTTGGCGCGTAGCTCTGACATGCCTTGCATTTTTGTATTTCTTTTAGCGCATCCAAGTTGTCACACCCGGCCCTGAGCGGCGGAAACAGCCGGGCGCGCGCGAGTGGGGATTGATAATTAAGCACGGGCCATTGCAAACATTCAAAGTAAGATTTTCATTACGCATGAAAAGTTTAATACAAATACATTACATTGTTTAAAAATCACATAAAAACATCCAAGTATAAAAACTGTTGAAGATTTCCACGCCATATCCCCTTGCGCGGCGGGTACAACCACGCGCATCGAAGGGATAGAACTAAAATCTTCCAAAAAGCTAGTTTTAGATGTTCAGCGTGAGGTGCTCTAAGTGTGACTCCATGCGCTACCTAGTTATCTCCTGAAAGACACGTAAAAACATTTGAATCAGTATAAACTGAGTGAGTTCACAAGTTTTAGTAACTTGATAAATCGTATTGCATCATAATCTTGATACAAATCATTCTGAAACATAATTCTGATAGCATCATTAAAACACAAGCTTGGTAAAACATAGTTCTATCAACATATTCTGATAAAATCGTTCCGCGGGTTACGCGCGAACATTTCTGGGAACTGTGCTCGTCTGCGTAAGTGGCGCTGCCACTACGAGCGAAACAAGTAATACCGTCCCGCGGGTTACGCGCGAACGTTTCTGGAAAAACGTGCTCGTCCATGCAAAGAGGCGCTGCCCCTACGAGCTAATCAATAATTCCGTCCCGCGGGTTACGCGCAGACGTTGTGCCGGAAAACAAGGCGCTCGTCCATGCAAAGAGGCGCGACCCCTACGAGCGGGCTCAAACCCATAGTACTGCCCCATGACCATACTAGGCACTCGTCCATGCAAAGAGGTGCGACCCCTACGAGTGGGTGGATCAAACCAGCAGTCCCTACCCTTAGAGTTCCAATGGTAAAGTGATCACTTACTCGAATTCTAGCGCACATACATCGAAAACCATAGATAACCGTTCGCATTGCTCATCATGAGACATAAATTAAACACATAATCGCTTGCATAGCTTGTAAGTATACCATGATAAAACATTATTTAAGTACGTGTCCCTCGCCCCGAAAACAGTTTAAAAGTAGTGAAAACAGTGAAAATAGGGGCTGTGAGACTCACCTGTGGTTCTTGTTAAGGGATTAATCGAGATTCGGGTTTTCTTGGTGTTGGCCTCGGAATCGAAGGTCTAGAATACGATTAAATAACAAGAAGTATATATATTAAGATCAAGAAATAGGAGAATATAAGGGTTGGAAAGTAGATCTCAAGGTTATATTCTCGGCTTACCTAGTAACAGGATCGGAAATGAAAACAACGGATGCTTGGGAGATGATTAGTGCAAGTTTGCAGTTCTTGAAGTGTGTTTGGGTGATAACTTAGGTTACATATTTATAGGCAAACTCAAGGGAACACAATCCCTTGCTTTAGGGGATTGTAATCTTTTCATATCTAGGGGTAATGATGATAAAGTATGGAAATTATTATTATTTATTTAAAAGTGGAGTAGTGGATAAAAGATTTTGATTTGATTTGGTCAGGACATGCAGGTCTGGGGTTGGTGAGAATAGGGTGGCTGACAGTTGACTTTTCATGTTACAGTGTGCTTTTTCAGGTACTTTTGTCAGTGTACAGTAAAAAGTGGAAAATCTCTGAAACACGCTACTGTTTCCTTTTGGGCGGGAGTAATCTCCTTACGTCTGGAGAATAGACTAAGTGTTCTGTGCGTATCACTTTGTGCGCATAGCTTTCTGCGTGAAGGACATTTCTTTGCTGCGGGTAGGTGCGTAACCTTCTCGCAGTTAGGGACATTGAGTTTCATTTGTAGATTCTCCAGGTGGTCTTGGTATTTCAACATAGTGATCAGTCATGTTGAAGTCAATTCCATCTTGGAGCTTCAGACAAACTAGCTCTCAATGTTCCCGCCATGCGGGGAGGTTAGTTCCCTTCCGCACGCGCATAAACGATTTAGGATGCACCCGCCTTAGCATCATGCGTGACGGTCAACCCATTAGACAACATAACGTTAAGTTACATGAAAACATAAAGCCAAAACATTCGCGCATGGCGCATATAACATATGCCCACGCTGGTTCTTAACATGGCGCGCTCGCGCAGGGCCCACATACCAAATGCACGCGCTGACTCTAATATGGCGCGCTCGCGCAGGGCGCACATAACAAATGCACGCGCTGACTAACATGGCGCATAAAACATAATTACCTAATATTTAGGTTGATTACTTGGTTTAAGGGATTGGGAATTTACCGGGTGTCACATTCTCCCCCTGTTAAGCGAATTTCGTCCCGAAATTTAGGAGACGTTGCTGGCAGAAGCCATGCTCTGAAAGAGGTGTGGGTATTTCATACGCATCTGGTCTTCTTTTTCCCAAGTGAATTCAGGCCCACGCCTCGAGTTCCATTGAACCTTTACTAACTTGATTCTGCTTCTGCGTAACTTTTGTTCTTTCCAATCGGTTACGGCTATAGGCTCTTCTACGAAATGCAGTTGTTTGTCGATGTGAACCTCTTCCAACGGTAAAATCAACGTTTCATCAGATAAACACTTTTTGAGGTTGGACACATGAAACGTATCATGAACTCCACTGAGTTCGGCAGGTAAACGGAGTTTATAAGCAACCGGACCGATCCTTTCCAGGATCTCAAATGGTCCAATGTAGCGCGGATTTAACTTTCCTCGCTTGCCGAAACGGGGGACTCCTTTCCATGGAGAGACTTTAAACAGTACTCTTTCCCCTACTTGAAACTCCAATGGTTTTCTTCGCACATCTGCGTAGCTCTTCTGTCTATTGCCCGCTGTCTTAAGGCGATCCCTTATCTGAAAAATCTTGTCCGTTGTTTCTTGTATCAATTCTGGACCAGTCATTTGCTTGTCACCCACTTCAGCCCAGCACAGTGGGGATCTACACTTGCGCCCATACAAAGCTTCAAACGGCGCAGCCTTGAGGCTTGTGTGATAACTGTTGTTGTAAGAAAATTCAACCAATGGGAGATGAGTATCCCAGCTACCTCCGAAATCGATTGCGCACGCGCGCAGCATATCTTCCAACGTCTGGATTGTTCGCTCGCTTTGCCCATCCGTTTGAGGATGATATGCCGTACTCATGTCAAGACGAGTACCTAGAGCTCCTTGTAACGATTTCCAAAACCTTGATGTGAACCGACTATCTCTATCAGAAATGATGGACACTGGAACTCCATGTTTTGAAACTACTTCTCGAATATACAATCGGGCTAACTTTTCCATCTTATCGGTTTCCTTGATCGGCAGGAAGTGCGCTGACTTAGTTAGCCGATCCACAATAACCCAGATCGTGTCGTAACCCCCAGGTGTCCTTGGCAATTTGGTGATGAAGTCCGTAGAGATTTGTTCCCACTTCCACATGGGAATTTCTGGCTGCTGAAGCAACCCTGATGGTTTCTGGTATTCAGCCTTCACCTTCGAACACGTCAGGCATTTACTGACATACGTCGCGATGGCGCCTTTAAGATTGGGCCACCAATACAGCGTTTTAACATCTTGGTACATCTTGTCTGCGCCAGGATGTACGGAATACCGCGTCTTGTGAGCTTCGTTTAATACTTGCTCGCGCAATCCTCCCTTGAGAGGGACCCATATGCGGTTAGCAAAATACCGAGTGTCGTTCTCTTTGAGCTCCAAATCCTTAATCATACCCCCAAGGGATTCGTTTTTAACAAACTCTGGTTTCAAGGCTTCTTGCTGAGCGTCTCGGATGCGGGTAGAGAGATCTGCGTGTATGGTCAACCTTAGAGCCTTGACTCGTAGCATTTTTATTCGCTCCTTCCTACTTAGCGCGTCTGCTACCACATTCGCCTTTCCAGGGTGGTACTTAATTTCACAATCATAATCATTCAACAACTCCACCCATCTTCGTTGCCTCATGTTTAAATCCTTTTGATCAAATATATGTTGAAGGCTCTTGTGATCCGTAAAGATTACACACTTTGTACCATAGAGGTAATGGCGCCAAATCTTTAGCGCGAAGACAACCGCTCCAAGTTCCAGATCATGCGTTGTGTAGTTCTTTTCATTGGTCTTGAGTTGGCGTGAGGCATACGCTATGACTTTGTCTCGCTGCATAAGGACACATCCGAGTCCCTGATGTGAAGCGTCGCAGTAAACGACGATGTCATCCGTCCCCTCGGGTAAAGACAAAATTGGCGCACTACATAACTTCTGTTTTAACATCTGAAATGCTGTTTCCTGATTTTCGCCCCAAACAAACTTCTTGTCTTTCTGAGTTAGCGCGGTCAGTGGTAGAGCTATCTTGGAGAAGTTCTCAATGAAGCGTCGATAGTAGCCAGCTAGTCCTAGGAATTGCCTCACCTCCGTTGGGGTTTTTGGCGCTTCCCAGTTTTTGATGGCCTCGACTTTGGAAGGATCAACGTGTATTCCTTTCTCGTTTACAACGTGACCGAGAAAATGAACTTCTCTAAGCCAAAACTCACATTTGGAAAACTTTGCATACAACTTTTCTTTCCTCAACAATTCCAAAATCAATCTCAGGTGTTGCTCATGCTCGGCCTTGGTCCGAGAGTAAATCAGAATATCATCTATAAACACAATCACAAACTTGTCCAAGTATGGTTTGCACACGCGGTTCATCAGATCCATGAACACAGCCGGCGCATTAGTTAGCCCGAAAGGCATCACTAAGAACTCATAATGGCCGTATCTAGTTCGGAAGGCTGTCTTCGGCACATCTTCCTCATGGACCCTAAGTTGGTGGTATCCTGACCGTAGATCTATCTTCGAATAATAACTGGATCCCTGCAACTGGTCAAATAAGTCGTCAATCCTCGGTAAGGGGTACCGATTCTTGACTGTCAGCTTATTCAGCTCCCTGTAGTCAATACACATTCTGAACGAACCATCCTTCTTCCTAACAAACAGTACTGGAGCTCCCCAAGGTGAAAAGCTTGGGCGTATGAAACCCTTATCCAATAGTTCCTGTAACTGATTGGATAGCTCTTGCATCTCAGATGGAGCTAGTCGATAAGGCGCTCGAGCTACTGGCACAGCTCCTGGGACTAAATCAATACGAAATTCTACTTGTCGTGGCGGCGGTAATCCGGGCAAATCTTCAGGAAAAACTTCTGGAAATTCGCGCACTACTGGTAAGTCTTCAATTCTTCGCTTATCTCCTTTCTTCTCTACGACATGCGCCAGGAAGGCGTAGCACCCTTTCCTTAGGCACTTACGCGCCTTTAGGCACGAAATCAGTTTCGTCGCAACTCCCCTTCTTTCCCCTTGAATTACCAGGGCTTCTCCGTTCAACAGTGGGATCCGAACCTGCTTCTCATGGCAAATAACTTCCGCGCGGTTCTCGACTAACCAATCCATACCTACCACGATGTCAAAACTTCCCAAGTCTATTGGCAACAAGTTAATATTGAACCCGTGACCTCCCATGACTATTACACATTGTTCAGTTCTTTCGTTCGCGCATAACTGCCTACCATTGGCTAGTTCTATAGTATAAGGCGTGTCTAGCCTACTGGTTGCTAGGCCTAGGGAGTCTTTAAACTCAGCGGATATAAAACTTAGGTCAGCGCCAGTATCAAATAAGACAGATGCAAAATGTCCGTTAAGCAAAAACGTACCGGTTACCACATTCGGCTCTTCTTTAGCTTCGCCTGCGCCGATCACAAAAGCTCTCCCGCGAGCTTGGTTTCCCTTTTGCGGGAAATCCCGACTAAAATGCCCTGGCTTTCCGCATGCGTAGCAGTTGTCACTCGCTCCAGCTTCTCTGACACGGCAATTCATCGTCTTGTGCCCTGGTCTGCCACATTTGCACCATGGGCGAGGCCCGCTGTAACCTTTCCTTGATGGCTCCGCGGCTTGGATCGCGTAAGCCCTTACGCTCTCCTGCTTCTTGAACGGTGGTTGCTTGGAGTCGGACCCTCGGTGGTGAGAGTTCCATTTCCTCTTGGGATCAGAGGTTCGCTGCTCGATTCCGCGCGAAGTTAACATACCCGCACGGACCGTATCCCTTGTAAGGGTGATGGCCCGCGCTACCGCCTCATCAAAGGTTGGAGGCGCTGCGGCGTTGAGCGGAACCCTAACAACAGGAGGTAACCCAAAAATATACCTCTCGATCTTCTTTTCCTCCGTGTTTGCCATGTCTGGCACCAACTGGCAAAGCTCGTTGAACCGGTTGTTGTAGGCGTCGATATCCGTTCCTACCATGGTGTGGTTCCAGAATTCCTGTTGTAGACTCTGGATTTCTGCGCGAGAGCAGAACTTTCTCATCATCATTTCCTTTAGTTCCTCCCAAGTCTTGTGAAGAGCAACTTCTCGCCCCAAGGTTTTCACTTGAAGCTTCCACCAAGACGAAGCTGCTTCTTGGAACATGCAGGTCGCGTAAAGGACCTTCTGGTTCTCACTACATCCGCTAATGGAGAGAACTGTCTCCATCTTGTCAATCCAGTTGTAGAGCCCAATGGCCCCTTCGGTACCCTTGAATGGCCAAGGCTTACAGGCCATGAATGTCTTGTAGGAGCATCCTTTGTCCAAGGCTCCTGATTCGGGTTCTGGGGTCTCATTCTGACGACCCTGACTTGATTCGGCCTTGCTGGCCTCATGTGTTGCGATTGCTTGCGCGATTATTTCTGCGAGTTCCTCGGGTGTCATGGTAATTCCTTTGGCTTTAGTTGGAGGCATTCTCGCTTTAAAAGAGAATGAAAATATATTAATCTTAGCGCATTTACTCTGAGCACATAATGTTCTTTTATCTTTATTCACTAGACACTGTGTGACCCGTGTTCCTAAGTGTGTGTATAGTTTCTTTTGAAAATATTTTCTTTGAAAAATATTTCATGCGATTCCCCAACGGTTATAGTCTAGGTTAAAACTTCTTTTCCTAGTTCGCTATAACCTGGCTCTGATACCAATCTGTCACACCCGGCCCTGAGCGGCGGAAACAGCCGGGCGCCCGCGAGTGGGGATTGATAATTAAGCACGGGCCATTGCAAACATTCAAAGTAAGATTTTCATTACGCATGAAAAGTTTAATACAAATACATTACATTGTTTAAAAATCACATAAAAACATCCAAGTATAAAAACTGTTGAAGATTTCCACGCCATATCCCCTTGCGCGGCGGGTACAACCACGCGCATCGAAGGGATAGAACTAAAATCTTCCAAAAAGCTAGTTTTAGATGTTCAGCGTGAGGTGCTCTAAGTGTGACTCCATGCGCTACCTAGTTATCTCCTGAAAGACACGTAAAAACATTTGAATCAGTATAAACTGAGTGAGTTCACAAGTTTTAGTAACTTGATAAATCGTATTGCATCATAATCTTGATACAAATCATTCTGAAACATAATTCTGATAGCATCATTAAAACACAAGCTTGGTAAAACATAGTTCTATCAACATATTCTGATAAAATCGTTCCGCGGGTTACGCGCGAACATTTCTGGGAACTGTGCTCGTCTGCGTAAGTGGCGCTGCCACTACGAGCGAAACAAGTAATACCGTCCCGCGGGTTACGCGCGAACGTTTCTGGAAAAACGTGCTCGTCCATGCAAAGAGGCGCTGCCCCTACGAGCTAATCAATAATTCCGTCCCGCGGGTTACGCGCAGACGTTGTGCCGGAAAACAAGGCGCTCGTCCATGCAAAGAGGCGCGACCCCTACGAGCGGGCTCAAACCCATAGTACTGCCCCATGACCATACTAGGCACTCGTCCATGCAAAGAGGTGCGACCCCTACGAGTGGGTGGATCAAACCAGCAGTCCCTACCCTTAGAGTTCCAATGGTAAAGTGATCACTTACTCGAATTCTAGCGCACATACATCGAAAACCATAGATAACCGTTCGCATTGCTCATCATGAGACATAAATTAAACACATAATCGCTTGCATAGCTTGTAAGTATACCATGATAAAACATTATTTAAGTACGTGTCCCTCGCCCCGAAAACAGTTTAAAAGTAGTGAAAACAGTGAAAATAGGGGCTGTGAGACTCACCTGTGGTTCTTGTTAAGGGATTAATCGAGATTCGGGTTTTCTTGGTGTTGGCCTCGGAATCGAAGGTCTAGAATACGATTAAATAACAAGAAGTATATATATTAAGATCAAGAAATAGGAGAATATAAGGGTTGGAAAGTAGATCTCAAGGTTATATTCTCGGCTTACCTAGTAACAGGATCGGAAATGAAAACAACGGATGCTTGGGAGATGATTAGTGCAAGTTTGCAGTTCTTGAAGTGTGTTTGGGTGATAACTTAGGTTACATATTTATAGGCAAACTCAAGGGAACACAATCCCTTGCTTTAGGGGATTGTAATCTTTTCATATCTAGGGGTAATGATGATAAAGTATGGAAATTATTATTATTTATTTAAAAGTGGAGTAGTGGATAAAAGATTTTGATTTGATTTGGTCAGGACATGCAGGTCTGGGGTTGGTGAGAATAGGGTGGCTGACAGTTGACTTTTCATGTTACAGTGTGCTTTTTCAGGTACTTTTGTCAGTGTACAGTAAAAAGTGGAAAATCTCTGAAACACGCTACTGTTTCCTTTTGGGCGGGAGTAATCTCCTTACGTCTGGAGAATAGACTAAGTGTTCTGTGCGTATCACTTTGTGCGCATAGCTTTCTGCGTGAAGGACATTTCTTTGCTGCGGGTAGGTGCGTAACCTTCTCGCAGTTAGGGACATTGAGTTTCATTTGTAGATTCTCCAGTTGGTCTTGGTATTTCAACATAGTGATCAGTAATGTTGAAGTCAATTCCATCTTGGAGCTTCAGACAAACTAGCTCTCAATGTTCCCGCCATGCGGGGAGGTTAGTTCCCTTCCGCACGCGCATAAACGATTTAGGATGCACCCGCCTTAGCATCATGCGTGACGGTCAACCCATTAGACAACATAACGTTAAGTTACATGAAAACATAAAGCCAAAACATTCGCGCATGGCGCATATAACATATGCCCACGCTGGTTCTTAACATGGCGCGCTCGCGCAGGGCGCACATAACAAATGCACGCGCTGACTCTAATATGGCGCGCTCGCTCAGGGCACACATAACAAATGCACGCGCTGACTAACATGGCGCATAAAACATAATTACCTAATATTTAGGTTGATTACTTGGTTTAAGGGATTGGGAATTTACCGGGTGTCACACAAGTACATGCCTGGCCAATAGTAGCCCGAGCTCATTGCCTTGGCAACCACCATGCGCGGGCCAGCGTGTATGCCGCAGATTACTTCGTGAATCTCCCTAATCACATAGCTTGCTTCTTCAGCATCCAGGCATGTCATGAGCGGTCCAAGATAAGAGCGTCGATATAATGTACCATCAAGTAGTTCATAGTTCTGCGCCTTGTGTCTTATCTTTCTCGCCTGTGCGCGATCGTCCGGTAACGTCCCCTTCTTCAGGAATTCCATTATTGGAGTTATCCAGGATGAAGGGGTTGTATGAATTACAAGGACCGATTGCGTTTGCACTGACGGGTTGCTCATCACTTCCACCCTGACATCTTTGCCAAAGTGATCAAAATTAGTTGATGCCATCTTACTCAACGCGTCAGCGGACTTGTTTTCGCTGCGCGAGATGTGTATGATTTTGAAGAAGTCAAACTGCTCAACGAGCTTTTTTGCCTGCTCTAGATATAGAGGCATGGTGTTCTCCTTAGCATCATAAAGGCCATTGACCTGTGCAGCTACCAAGTAAGAATCAACATGTGCCTCTAGCCTTTTAACTCCAAACTTGCGCGCAATACGCAGACCAGCCAGCAGGGCTTCATACTCAGCCTCATTGTTGGTACTCTTGAAGTCCAACCTAATAGCATAAGTATATTCATGATTATCAGGGTCCACCAGTTTGAGGCCTGCGCCGGACCCTTCGCTGTTGGAGGCTCCATCAGTGAATAGCCTCCAAACATCTTCTTCATCATTTGCTCGCGGAGGGTCTACCTCGCGCTGAGCTTCTTCAATCTTTCCCTCTGGGATTTCAGTGATGAAATCCGCCAAAACTTGACCCTTTATTGCTGGACGGGGCTTATAAGTGATCGTGTGTTCACCCAATTCCAGCGCCCACTTTGTCAGCCTTCCGGAGAGCGCGGGGCGTCGCAAGACTTGCTGGATGTTGTAACCTGTCAGAACTTCAATCGGATGACCATTGAAGTATCTGTGAAGCTTGCGCGACGCGTGTGTTAGTGACAAAACTAACTTTTCCATGATGGAATAGCGCGTCTCAGGGTCTGTCAGCACCTGACTCACATAGTATATTTGGCGTTTGGATCCCCTTGCGATCCACCAATAATACCTGCGCCGATGGCGCGGTCTCCAGCTGACAAGTACAATGTAAGGGTTTCGCCAGGAAGTGGAGCTGTGAGCGCGGGGCAGCTTTATGAGACATTCTTTTATCTCACTGAAAGCTTGCTCAGCCTCAGGCGTCCACTTGAATTGGCTCTTCTTCAAGCAATTCCCTCAAAGTGTTAACGAATGGAGTAGATTTGCTGGCGTGGTTCGCTAGGAACCTGTTGATTGACACCAATCTACCATTCAGCTTCTGAACCTCTTTCATGGTGGATGGTGAAGGCATTTCAAGGATGGGCTTCCACCTTTTTCAGGGTTCACCTTGAAACCATCCTTAGTGACCATTACACCAAGAAATTTTCCCCTCTTCCGCGCCGAAAGTACATTTGCTCGGGTTGAGCTTCATGTTAACTTCCGTTAGGCGCTGAAGAGTTTCCTCGATGTCTTTGAGCATTTGTCTCTCCCTCCCTGCTCTTGATCACCAAATCATCAACGTAGGACTTCTAGATTTCTTCCGATTTGTTCACTGAAAACCGAATCCATAAGTCTCTGATAGGTTGCGCCCGCATTCTTTAAACCAAATGGCATTTTTTGTGTAACAAAAAACACCCTTGTCGGTTCTGAAGGCAGTCTTGTCTTCGTCCTGTGGTGGCCATTTGAAATCTGGTGATAGCCTTTGTAGGCATCCAGGAAACATTTGAGCTTGAATGGCGCCACGGAGTCCACCTTTGCGTCGATGTTTGGGAGGGGGTAACAGTCTTTCGGACATGCTTTGTTTGAGGTCCCTTGAAGTCAATACACATCCTCCATGACCCGTTGCTTTTCTTTACCATCCACAGGATTGGCTACCCACGTCTGGTATCGGATCGGGCGGATGATGTTTGCACGCAACAGGTCCTCCACTTGCTCATTCATGGCCTTCGCCTTTTCATCCCCCATGATTCTCTTTTTCTGAGCAATTGGCTCCACCGACTTGAACGTGTTAAGAGAATGTTGCGCCAAGTCTCGCGGGACCCCCCGTCATATCCGAGTGTTTGCCACGCGAAAACCGACGTGTATTTTGTGAGCAACTTTTTCATTCTCAATCTCGTTTCGTCTGAAATGGTAGCGCCAATTGTGACCGTTTGCTCTGGGAATTTTGGGTTTAAAATCCACTTCTCTGGCGCATTGTCCGCCATTGGAAGTTTCATTCTCCCTTCCCGCGGCGTACTTGTCACTGCCGCACAAATGATCGCGGTAAACAAATGTTACGCCTGTTGGTGTAGGGAACCCCAATGCGCCGTGCGCTGGCGACGGTACAGCATTAAATTGGGCAATCGTTCCCCCTACCCAGGATCATATTGTGGCATGACGTGGTGGGCAAGACCAAGAAGTTGACAACTTCGGCTCGCTTGTGCTCATCATCCCCCCATAGTTAGTTCAAACTGAATCTGGCCTAGGGGGATGGGATGATTTTCATTTGAGACACCACAGATTGGTGCGTTCACAATTTCGAGCCGCGCTTGGTCTGCCGGGTCTAACTTTCTGAAAACATTGCTCATACATAATGTCAGATTCGCTTCCAGTGTCCACCAGGGACCTTTTGACACTTCGTAATTGAGCAATGTGTGTGGTGATGACGAGAGGACTGCTTATTGAAGGGCCTCCCCTGATTCCTTGGGAAGATGACTTGCTGCTCGCGCCAATCTCCGTGGATTTGCGCGCTTCTCTTTTTTGGACGTCTGCCCTTGTCGTCCCCCCCTCAGCCACACAGATTCTTTTGTATTTCTTGCTGGCAGAGGCTCCTTCCGGTTGCTCATCTTCTATTCTTTTGGTTTTTCACCAAGTGAGCCAGCCTGCCTGATTTTTACAATCCTTTCTCGATCGCATCCTTTAAATGATGGCATGCCGTCGGTGTTGTGGCCCGGGGACCTGTGAAATTCACAATATTTGCCACTGTTTTGCGGTCCCTTGTAGTGTAGTTGCTTGGGGGGCTTGAATTGAACATTCTCAGTACTTAACACCTGTGAAGGTGTTTTAGTGAGTGGAGTCCCATATTCTTGGCAGAGGTCTGCTAGGATCTCTGCCGCCCTCCTCCCTCTTGTCACCATCCCCGCGATTACGAACATCTTTTTGGGGCTGGGGTGAGCTTGGTTGCGCTTGCTTTTTCTGCTGAAGAAAAAATTTGTTGGCTGCAAACCTGGACCATACAGAGTTCTGTTTGGCCCTCTTCTCTTTGCTGCGCGGTGATTCAGCCTGATACGCTCTTTCTCTCTTGCCCTATCTTGGGCAATCTGTTTTTCATTTCTCGCGAAGACTCGCGAGGCTTCCATTAGTTTTTGCCCAAGTGGTGGGCATACCATCTTTGCTTACGAGAGCTCGGCGGAGTTGATCACTGCGCGCAGCCTTGTATAAAGGCCCACGCGCAGGAGCTGCTCAGTTATACCCCCGATTGCCCAGGGACTCCTGATTGAAACGAGTGATGTAATCTTCAATCGTTTCATCATTCCCTGCGTACGCAGTGCATGATGTCATCAGGGATCGCGCGTGTGCCTGCGCTGCTGTACGAAGTGGGCTTGGAACTTTTCTAATAGTTCCTCGAACCCATCAATTTGCCCAGTCGGCAAGCTCTCGAACCATACCCGCGCTGCGCCTGTGAGGCAGCGAGCAAACATATGACACCATGTTGGCATCGTCCAGCTCTCTAGGTTTCCCCGTGTTATAGAAACCTTGCAAAAAGTCATCTGGATCTGTTGTGCCATCATATTTGCCCAGGACCACTTGGCATCTTGGTCTTGTGCTGGATGGGAGCCTGCGCGATGCGCGCAGTAAACTTTGAGTGTTTTACCAGGATGGCTGGTCTGTAGGGTGTGGTTACGTCCACTTGCCCTCTGACCGGTGGGCTGTACGGCATGTGCAGATCCAGAATCTGCTCTGGCTCCAGGCGCCATGTTCACAGGCACGCGGAGCTGTGAGCCTCCTGCATGAGTATCCCGTGTCTTCCTCATGCTATGCACTTCTTCATCACTGAAACTCAGTGTGTGCAGTGTGAACAGAATGTCCTTCTTCCGGCGCGCGCGGACCTTTTTGTAGTGTGCCTTATCAAACGCTTGCCTTTTGTGTTTGGTCGGCTAGCTTTTTCTGTTTGACCATTTCATTGTACTTTTCCAGTAGACGCCGCCGCTGCTCGTTTATGAGCCATTCATTCGGATCATTTGTTTCTTCTTCTCTGGACCCATTGGTCCTTTCAGTTTCGCGCCGGCCATATTTTTGTAACGCGAGATCGTCTGGAGGAGTTTCAGTCTGGCCCGTGAGGGGTTGTGACGAAGGGGACGGTTGCGCTGGCGGTACGCGTAGAATCACGCGGAACCCTCAGAACCTGCTGTCCGTCGTTAACACCCTCACGTTCAATATCCTCCAGAGCTTGATCAACGTTACGAACGCCAGAAACCATGGTGATTGATTTTTTTGTAGATCTGATTAGATCTGATTGCCGTTTGTAACAGTGGATGGCGCCAATGAAGAAACGTGGATCTACTCACTGGTAGCAGATCTACTTTCCTCGGGTGTGATTATACTATTTCACCGAGGTTTCTTCTGGATCAGTGTTCTTTCCACCTACAAAATGAACAGCGTCGTTACTTACCCCCTCAGAAAGGGACAGAGGGGTCCTCTTTGGGGTAACCCCTCCGGCGTGAGAATAAGTATGTGTAGGAGAAGATAATAATGTGAGAGTGAGGGGAATTGGGAGAGTATTG